>NC_054378.1:37751726-37966726 GCF_017654675.1 Xenopus laevis | reverse complement strand
ATACTAGCCAGGCAGCGGGTAAGCACACCACGAGCACAGACAAATACTCCCCCTAAATTTATTTACAGTACTAAATACACTACCGGGTCCCATAAAACCAAGAATTTGGTAAGTAAACACTGGAGTATTATTCAGGCAGATGCGGGTTTGAAGAGTGTAGTTCCAAAGGACCTGATGACCTGTTATCGACGTGGCACAAACCTTAAAGATCTTCTGGTTAAGACAGATCCTGTAGGTTGCTATCAAAAGGGACAAAACACCTGGTTACGCAATGACCTACCGGGGTGCTTTAGGTGTCCGAATTGTACCTCTTGCAGATCTATGACACCGGGTAACAGTTTTTTGCATCCACAAACAGGTAAACGATTTTTGATTAAACATCACATAACTTGTACAACCACTCATATAATATACCTAATAACATGCCCATGCGGACTGTCTTATGTCGGGAAAACCGATCAGACACTACGTCTACGCATGGATGGACATCGCTCAGCCATTAGAACCGCGTTTCGTGATGGCTATACAAATAAACCGGTGGCGAACCATTTTTTGGCGGTCGGACATAGGTTGCCCACGTTTCGCTATATAGCCATTGACCATATCCCCCCTCCTAGGAGAGGGGGTGACAGGTCAAAAATCCTACTACAGAGGGAAGTGTTCTGGATTAGAAAGTTGAACACCCTGGCACCAGCAGGGTTAAACGAGCACTGTTCCCTTCTATGTTTCTTGGAACAACGCTGAAGGGCTATTGGTAGGATGCTGTATGTGTTTTCTGCATTTATCTAAATTTAGTTTTTTGTATTTATCTAAATTATGTTCTAGTTTTGACATGTGAAACATTATTTGAGAATTGGCTACAATGTTTAATATAGGAACAGGTTACTTAATTGCTTCTGTAATAAGGACTGTGTATGTTTCAATTTTGTCCATTGATAGATTTCATGTGGTTATCTAACCCCCCCGAGGGAGGGGAGTGATTTTTTAATCACATGGGATTTTTTAATCACATGGGGTATGTGGCAGCACGTGGTTGGGTGAGTGCAAATGGTTTTAGCTATTTATTTATTGAACGTTTTTATCGCTGCATGTATGGTCTTGAGAAAGGTCTTAGACACAGACCGAAACGTTGACCTTTTTTTAAATGCATTAAATAAAATTTAACTTTTTTAACCATTTAAGAAACGTTCCTGGTGTGCACCTCACTTTTTTGTTTTTTGTATACTGCTAATGAGAGTAGCACCTGGGTCATTATTTCCGTCATGGTGTGCTGAACGTTCATGGACTATGTGTATATATATACATATACATATACACATATACATATACATATATACATACATACACACACACACAATATATATATATATATATTATTTATATATACACACACACACATTATATATATATATATATATATATATACACACACACACACACACACACACACACACACACATAGCATTTATTACAAACGCAGTAAAAACATGTTGAGGATTCATGTGCAATACACAGCAAACGTATCTGTACAGAGTCGATGTATGTAGTGACGTTTCGGGAACATCCCGTCCCCTTTCTCAAGCACGGCTCTGCCACAGTGTGCAGCAAACAGAAACGTCCATTCTTTAGATCATGTTAGCGCATGAAGATGGAAGTGACGTAGCCGGTTACCATTGATACGCATATCTCAAGATACCGTGCATACATGGAAGCGGATACACCTGTGACCGTCCTGGTTACCATAGGGAATTTCACATAGCAACATCAGATTAATTTCAATAATTCAATGCAATATTATCGCTACAATGGCAGATATATTAAAGCATATTATAGTATAGGTGTCTATAATTATCAATCACATGGGCAAAAACTCACAAAAATAGGTGCAAGTCAAAATCTCGGTTTAACCCTTTGGGGGCCAGTGTTTTTAGCCTATCAATCCACTGAACTTCAGTTTTCTTTAATATCAGGTCACGATCACCTCTTCACCTTTTGGGCGGAGGAATATATTGAATTACCCTAAACTTTATATCATCAGATGTATGTCCCATATCAATGCAATGCCTTGATACAGGTAAAGATCTATTTTTCACATTAATAGTTGATCTATGCTAGGACTTTCTGGGTGGTTTCACCAACATAGATCAATCCGCATGGACAAATCAGCATATAAACCACAAAATTTGTGTCACAGGTGTTGAATCCACGTATTTGATATGTTCCTCTATTCTCTGTATCACTAAACTCAGGACCAACTAGTACATATTTACATTGAGCACAACCTTTACATTACGGGATGTTCTCGAAACGTCACTACATACATCGACTCTGTACAGATAAGTTTGCTGTGTATTGCAGATGAATCCTCAACATGTTACAATTGTAACCAATGCCCTTTTGTATATAAAGGGAAAGATTTCATTCACCCTGAGACAGGGTATATTGCCCACTTGAGGGGCTTCTATACCTGTGTTTCCAAATATGTTGTTTATGTGTTGGTCTGTCCGTGTGGTCTCATCTATGTAGGTGAGACCACGCAGATGATTAAATCACGTATCTCACAACATAGATCTGCTATTAATTTAGGTAATATGAGTCAGCCGGTGTCCAAGCACTTCCTGGAGAAAGGACATAGTGCTGATCAACTCAGATTTATGGTGCTTGAAATGATCCCCCCACTCAAAAATGGAAGTGATCGTGAACTCCGTTTAAAACAGAGAGAGGTGTGGTGGATCCACAAATTAGGATCCTTACAACCGAAGGGATTAAATAGGGATTACGATCTGTACCTCTTTTTATGAGTTTCTAAAAAACCTGATGTGATTTAGACACAATTTGGACTGAGCCTGTCAATAAATCATGTTTGTATGATTTGTAAACTATGCTGGCTATCATGGGTTAAATTGGACACATGAAGGGTAAGGGCAATGTGTATGTAATATAATGTGAACCTTGACCTATAGGGGTCACACCTGTATACTTAACGCTGATGTCACTTCCTGATAACTCCTTTTTAAGTCACCTGACCTTGCACACCTGTAAACCATGTGTAACCTTTGGCTTGATAAAGGGCACGATGCATGCCCGAAACGTAGCCTGATGTTTTATATCTAATACACATTTTCTGATCAAGTGAGTGCTGCCTTACCTGTGTGTTTTTTTGTGTGTATATTATATATATATATATATATATATATATATATATATATATATATATATATACATATATACATATATATATATATATACATACATATACACACACACACACATAGATAGATAGATAGATAGATAGATAGATAGATAGATAGATAGATAGATAGATAGATAGATAGATAGATAGATAGATAGAAAAAAGAAAAGTTCAAGTTCATTTAAATATTTATTTATTTTTGCAATTTTTTTTTCTTATGAGGGCACCAGATTGTACATTGTTATCTCCCTAATAAAAAGGTAAAAAATGTTGGTAATGTTGAAATAAAAGTAAAAGATCACCCACACAATGACAAAAGAGGCCATGAGACATACTGACATATGGTCTGTGTGCCTGGTACTCTTACCCACTGTAGTTCTTTTCTCACCATCCTACACATTCAGTTAACAGTAAACATTAATGTTCCAATAGCTGTCTTATGTTTGAACAGCTCTGTACTCCTTCAAAACATCTGTCAATAGTTTTAGCTCTTCCTATGATTTTAATTTTTGGCGAGATCCTTGAAATGCATAAAAAAAGAACAGCAAAAGAAAAGACAACCATATTATCACCTTTAAAGGAGAAGGAAAGATACTGTGGGGTTGTAGGTACCTTCCCCCAGTGATTCTAGTTTCTTACTTGTTACCCAGGGCTAGTGCTCCTCTTCTTCTAAAAACACATCACCCTGGGTTCTTCTTGCAGAGCACCCTGTGTACTAAAAAAAAACCTGAAGTTTGCCCAGGTGCAATAACCCATGTAACCAGTAAACGTTCTCTTCCTATAGTTTACTACACATGGGAAAACTATATATTTTATTACGTAACCCTGGCGTTACTAATAGCATACTTAACTTTATTCTTCAGATAAGTTTTCACATTTTAAAATATTTGTAACAACCTTAGAGAGCCCACACTCTGGATGGGGAAACTGCTCTTTAAAATGCTCTTTACAGGGAGGGAGCTTTCATTGATTGTGGCTATGTTGGGGAGGGAACATGCATGTGTATAGTAATCAAGAGCCGCAGATTTTTTTCTAAGGATAGAACTCCACGAGTGTTTTTCGTCAGATCGACGAATGGCGACAAAACGCACGCAACAAGTCCAATGGAGACACAGGAGTCAAGATTCTAATTGAACTGAATGAAAAGTCACAGGTAAAAATTACATTACATCCGACGTGAAACTATTGACAAATGTGGACGCAGAAAGCAGCATCTACAACGGACAGTCGGACCGTGTAGTTGTTACCTCCGAATTTTCATTAAGTCCAATTATATCTTGATGCGTGCGACTCCATCCGACATGTAGTGTGTGTTTTATCGCTGGGCGTCGATCCGACGAAAACCGCTCATGGAGTTCTACCCTAAGACAATTCTCCTTGTGAGTGTTCTTTATAGGGAGGGAGCTTTCAGTGATAGTGGCTATGACATGTGCGAGGCCGTTGTGTGCGAAAAGAGCGTTGTCCGCAATTTAAATTTCCAATTAGAATTGAAATTTGCATTACAGTCCGACCGGTTTTTGCAAGTTTGCATTGTGAACAAATTTTCGCAAATGGCTTGCAAATGAGATTGGTGTTTGCATGAGCCATTTGTGAAAATTTGTTCACAATGCAAATTTGCAAAAACCGGAAAGATGGGTATAGCAGTGCAATATTTTAGCATTCAGGAAAAAAGATGGCAATTCAATCATTTATGATAAATATGCGCTGCACAAACTTTATAAATGACTCCCCCTCATGTTTGTGGAGGGAGAAACAATTTTTGGTGTGGATAGGTGCCCTTTAAGCTAAAATCAGCAGGCAAAATCAAATCTACCAAAAATGCAAGAGCTTTGTGCTGATAGGTTGGACAGCTGGTCTTTTAAGAGTTTTAAAGATCTTTTCATGAAAACTCCCTTTTACTCTAAGGGGCCGATTCACTAAATTCGAGTGAAGGATTCGAAGTAAAAAAACTTCGAATTTCGAAGTGTTTTTTGGGCTACTTCGACCATCGAATGGGCTAGTTCGACCTTCGACTACGAATCGAAGGATTCGAACTAAAAATCGTTCGACTATTCGACCATTCGATAGTCGAAGTACTGTCTCTTTAAAAAAAAAACTTCGACCCCCTAGTTCGGCAGATAAAAGCTACCGAAGTCAATGTTAGCCTATGTGGAAGGTCCCCAAAGGCTTGCCTAAGTTTTTTTGATCGAAGGATATTCCTTCGATCGTTGGATTCAAATCCTTTGAATCGTTCGATCGAAGGAATAATCCTTCGATCGCACGATCGCAGAATTTGCGCTAAATCCTTCGACTTCGATATTCGAAGTCGAAGGATTTCAATTCCTAGTCGAATATCGAGGGTTAATTAACTCTCGATATTCGACCCTTGATGAATCGGCCCCTAAATCCACAGAAAATTGCCAATATATTTAAACTATGTGCACTTTGGCGTATACCTAAATTCTTAAAAAATGTCAGAAGCAAGAGCTTCCATGTATTGGTAAGTCTCCTGCAGCTAATCAAACTTTGCATTAGAAAGCAGGTAATGATCAGTCATTAAATGCTTCCAAACAAATATGTCCTTTAAGATCTGATTAATGATTGCTCAAGCCTTTTGGCACAATCAATCATAAAGAAAACCCTGCATGAGTAAAGGAACTTGTGGGGTATTGGGATAAAAACTCCTCAATTGAGGTATTTTGTCAAGTCAATAGAATTTCCCATGACAGAGGCAAAATAAATTGTCCAGTGAGAATGTTATATTACGTAAGAGAAGTGTAATTCTTGTATTCTTGTGTGTGCTTTAACTCTTGTATTACACTGGAGTGAGGGCATACAAACAAATTGCCAGATGTCCAGTAGGTAGATTTTTCATTAGTCGATCACTGTGCATTTTAATATAGATGCTGGTTCTGGAGGTCTGGTGGAAAATCTTTATCAGCCTTGATGTTTCATTTCCAGCATGGTTTAACCATTCATAATAGTTAAAATAAAAAAGATCCCAGTATAGAAAGAGGACACAAGACAACTGAACCCACCGGCTTTAAAACACACAACTAACCTTACTCAATGGACCATAAATAAAGCCTTCTACAGTGTGGATTACTTTTCTGCATTCACCTTCTCTCCATCATTGCTTTCCTATGCCTAGCCAATCACATCACTCCCGGAAGTGCATTCCATAAGCTCAAGGTGAACAGCCATTTGCACCAGGAGAACATTCTGTTATTCAAGTTTAAAAATGGGTTCCACTCCTTTGTTCTCTTCTATGTGACAAATGGTACCACACTATCTATACATTATATAATGTCCTTTGCCATATTTGTAATCATGTCATTTATCAAACATCTTTACTAGTTCTTTATAGTTATTTTGTTCCACTCCCTTTACCAGCTGAGTTGCATGTCTCTGTACTGAAGCTCATTAATAGCCTTCTTGAGCCCAAAACTGCACTGCATATTCATGTGTTGAGTACTTTATTGGCTTTTTTTTAAATTGTTTATGATTTCTCCTCCAGCACCATACTGTGGCATCATCTTTATAGATAAATATTAGATATATATATATGATGTATTGCACAATATAATACTTTTGATTGCATGGTGTTCCTGCTACTTCCCTTACCTCCTCCTCCCTGCAAAGCTGCTCACTCACTTCCTGCTGCACAACAACTCTGCACCATGTGGTCTAGAATTGTCGCTGGCAAATTTTTGCAGCAATTTTGTGAATTTATTCGCCAGCGGCGAAACGCTGGAATTTGCCGCAAATTCGCGCCTGGCGAATAAATTCGCCCATCACTACAGATCAGTTATTTTGTTATTTCATTTACACAATTTTTGTGGTTTTATTATAATTTTAGCCTCGCATTATTGTTCCTTATGTTTTTTTGGATAGTTTTGCTTTGTGGTGCTTTGGTATAGAAAGATATATTTACTTAGTTTGATCTTCCAGAATATGTGCTTTCCAAAAATTTTTCTGGTGGTCTTTTTACGGCATATAACGCACAGTTGGGGCCCTTTTTTCAGCAGCTGAGTTGGCCTGCATGAAAATTCATATGCATGTTTTTCATCTGGGGTCTGTACATAACACATAATTTGGTAAATCTATGCATATTGGACAACTATTTAGTAGACCTCTGAGGTCCATATTTAGGGTGATTTTTCTTTGTATGTAAAACATTGTGTGAGATAAATGCGGCAAACTGCAAAACTTTTAGGCGATTTTCAGAAATGTTGTAAAAACCTCTATGTTTAGAAAAGCTATGTTTGGTGTAGAAAGACATCTTTATCTTTGTTGGATTTGTCAGAATGTGTACTTTCTAAAAAATATATGGTTTTGGGGGGGTCTTTGCTGTTAGGAGGGTCTTGCGGCACATAATATGAAGTCAAGGGTCTATGTTCACAGAAGGCGAATCGGCAGCGGAAAAAATTCATATGTACTATTTTTGGGGGGTCTTTGTGCTATTGGGTGGTCTTGTGGCACATAATAAACTGCCAGTAGCCTTTGTTCACAGAAAGCGAATCGGCAGCAGAGAAAATGAATATGCACTATTTTCATTTGGGGTTCGCACATGTCAGCTGCTTTGGTATATCTATGCATATTGGGCATCAAACTATACAGTAGTCCCTTGGTGTCAATATTTAGGGTGTTTTCCAATTTTATGTAAGAAATTGGGTGAGATAAATGAGGCCAATTGCTATATTTTTAGTTGATTTTCAGAATTGTAAAAACCGCTGCCTTTATCGACAAATTTAGAAAAGGTTTGCACTTGGTGCTTTGGAGTATTAAGACATGTATACCCAATTTGGATTTGGGGGAATGTGTACTTCAGAAAAGATATGGTTTCCTGGGGTGATCATACGTTTTTCTACCTTTGTACCTGAAATGACAGACCATATGGGGGGGTCTTTATTTTGGGGCCCCTATATGCCACGTGCTTTGGTAAACCTATACATTTTAGCATAAAACTGTTCAGAGGACTCCAGATTTTCATATTTGGGGTGATTTGTCTTGATACCTAAAAGTATGTGGGAAATACAATGCTGCAGGCTGAAAATTGTGATTTTTAAAATCACCAAATTTAGGAAAGGTTTGTGGCTTTGTGCTTTGGAGTAGAAAGACATGAATACCCAGTCTGGATTTGGGGGAATGTGAACTTTTCAAAAATATATGGTTTTCTGGGGTAAACACTTTTTTTCTACCTTTGCCCCCCCCCCCCCAAACTAAAATGTGATGATTTTGCAGTATCTGAAATAACAGAACTGGGGCGTCTACATTTTTGGGCCCCTAGATGCCACATGCTTAGGTAAATCTATACATATTGGGCATCAAACTGTTCAGTGGACTCCTGTCAATCATATTTAGGGTGTTTTACATTGGTACCTAATGATGTGTGGGAGATACAATGCTGTAGATTGAAAGCTTTGAGCTTTTTAGGAAACTATTGCAACTTGGTAGTTTGGAGTACAGAAATATATTTACCCATTTTTTGATGAACAGTTGTATGGATTTCTTTAGAACCTTTCTCTAACTGAATTATGAATTCTTAATCGTGAATAGGGACTTACTGTTTCAGAGTATACTGTAACCAATTTGCTTATTTATTCATATTAATAATTAGTAATTGTGACACAATTATAATTTTATTAAAGGAATTTAATACAATCCCTTAATAATTTATTTGCTGTCTGTTGACAACAAATAATGAATACTGCAGTAAAAATTGTGCTTTATTTCCTTCTTGTAGAAAGCTTTGATATTACTAGATGACATACTGTGTTCTGACAACAAGTCATATCTTGTTTCATCTGTCATGTTATATTAAATGGTGTAGCTACAGATAACCAGACATGATAAATTGCGATTGATGTATTTGAAAAGGAATGTCCTAAAATGATATACATGTACCAGTTTAGGAAGATGGGCAATAAATACCAGTGTTAAAATAATTTGTACAAGTCAATCCAAATAGAGCTTCTGTTGCAAAGGAGTCACTAAATTATTTGAAAGTCCCAACATAAATTTCAGAACTTTAACAATATTATTCAAGAATTTTTGAAAATCCCTTATAAGTTGTATTTTTTTTTTTGAAATATCTCCATGTGTTCTTCCATTTTGCTAAAGCAGATCACATACATAATTTAAAAATCTCTCTCTACAGACCAATAATTTATACTTGTAATGCTGTCTAACCAAGCAAAAGGGATCATTTATATAAAGATGCTTCAATGTTAAGTGCCCATTGAAATACCTATTGTGCTTGGCTATATGAGACATACTTCTTGTGTCCGCCGAGGCAAATGAGACCCAAGGAGCTCTATGCTTAACTGCTATTACTATTTCATTTAATATAAAAAAATATCTTTTTGTATATTGCACTTATAGGCAATCAATATTGAGACATTTGGATTGCACACAGCTGATGGGCATAATATAGGACTTTGCACCACATCCCCTTGCAGGAGAAAGTTTAGTCTATTTTCCAGTAACCTACGAGAACAAACATTTGTTCCTCTACTTGGAAATTTTATTGGGGCAATGTTGTACCTTTATGTTACACTATGCACTTCCTTAATAAAGGAGCTGTCGAGTGTTAGTGCTTAAACTTGTCTGGCCTATGCAAAAAAAATTTATAATAATAATTTGTCCTTTGAGCCTAAAAGTTTGTATTATACATTATGAAAAATTTAAGATTATAGAAGAAAAGTTCTACTATTCTATGTCAATTCTATGTCAATATTATTATTAGTAGTAGTGGTTAACAGGGATAATATATCAACAGCACTTGGGAAGTAACCTACAGCAAGCTAACAAATTTTTGCTTAGATTGTCCTACCTGCAGCTGAATGAAATAAAAGTAAATAACTGGTTGGTTGTAATTATAGCCTAGCTGCACATTAAGGGCTGAACTACACAGCGTGCTTATGTCTGATTCGTCACCATACGATGATACGCATTCGATGAGTCGGATATGCAGAAAATAATGGAGCTGAATGTGAAGTCACAGGTACAAGCTAAATAAAAACTAAAGCCTGATAAAGTCCCAGGCGTGTTCATGAATTTATATTATAGAACCTTCATGCAGCAACTCATCCCACATATGCTGAAAACATTCCAAAATATAATGGACACAGGGGAAGTAAATCAGGAATATCTAAAAGCTCACAGTCACAATCCCTAAAGCAAGACATCTGCCAAAATCTCCGCCCAATAATGCTCCTGAATACAGATCTTAAAATCTACTCCAAACTGCTAGCGAATAGATTAAATACAATACTGCCGTCCTTAATCAACCCCAATCAAGTGCAATTCATATACAGCAGGCAAGGATCAGATAGTACACGTAGATTCCACAACACTCTGCATATTGGTAAATCAGAAAAAAAAACTAGCCATATTGGATGTGGAGAAGGCATTCGACAGGGTGAATTGGGATTATATGGAGAAAACCTATAAATACTTCAAACTCAGTCCTGCTTTTACTAAAGGGGTGTGATCCTTATACTCTAAACCAGTCGAGAGGATCTGCACGATGGGGGCCCTGTCGAGTGCCTTCCCTCTTACGAATGGAATAAGGCAGGGCTGCCCACGATCTCCTCTTATGTTAGAAAAACTAGCACAAAAAAATCAGGGACAACCCTGACATTAAGGGTCTAACCACTTCCAATTATCACAAAATACGCCGATTCACAGATAATATCCTCCTAATTTTTCATAATGTCACAAAATCTCTCCCTAACCTATTCAGAGAATTAAGCATGTTTAAGTCCATGTACATGTTTTTCAAGTTAGGTTGAAAAAAAGACACACATCCATCAAGTTCAACCTTCTGACTATTTTCTCTAATTCTCAAATTATATTCTTTGTGTTTCTACTTAGTGCTTCTACTTGCTTACAGCAAGTTTTTCACAACCACCTTTACTTTGCAGTTAGTTTTCCCTCAGTTTGAGGGGGTGGGGTTTGATTAGTTGCACCTGAACAGACTGTATAACTAGAACCCCTGGGAATCCAGTGGAGTTTGCTCTAGTGTTTAGCTGCTCTTAAGTGTTTTCGCTTTGTGGTGTGTTTTCCCTTTGTGGTGTATCCATAAGTGGAGTTACAAACACCAGATGATTCAAACTAAAGGAGGTTCAAACTAGGTCAAAAGTTTGTTCTAAACCCTATTTTTTTTTTTTTATTCCTGTTTTGATCTGTAACTGGGATAAGGAGTGCTAGCAAGATTGAAGGTCTGACTCATTGCACAGTCTGTCATTTATATGCAGATTTGAAACAAGAGATCCAAACTACTTACCTCTGTGGTGGTTGTGAGCAAATTGCCACTTTGGAAGCTCGAGTTAGAGCACTAGAGCAACAGATTGCAACACTGCGATCGATTGACTATCTTGAAAGGAGTCTCTTGCTCACTAAGTAGGACCTAGCGGGGTCAGATAGTTTGGGGGGGAGGGGACAGAACAGCAGCAGGAGGTTCAGGCAGCTAGCTGGGTGACAGTTCTAAGATCTAAGATGGACAAAAGGAAAATGGAGGCTTATCCATCAGATTAGCCAGATTGCGTGAAGAAGATTGGAGTATGAACTCTGGATTGGCAATTCTAGATGGGGCTGATCTCAGCCAGGAGACCAGTTTCTCTAGTAATGGTGGGGAGGAGAGCAGAGTCAGACTTTAGCAGATTGTGGTTATAGGGGATTCACTTATTAGGAAAGTGGATAGGGTAATCTGTCATCTGAATCGCTACAACTGAACAGTTTGCTGCCTTCCTTGTGCCAGGGTTTGGCATGTGGTTGATTGTTACACAAATTATTCGGTGGGGCTGGGCATGACCCAGCTGTCTCAGTACATTTCGGTACTAATGACAAAATAAATGGTAGATGGAAGACCTTAAAGAGTGATTTCAGGGACCTAGACTCTAAGATTAAGGGAAGGTGTTCCAATGTAATTTGTTCTGAAATTTTGCCTGTGCCAAATGCAGGAAGGAAGACAGCGGGAGATTAGGGAGCTAAACGCGCGACTCAAGTCTTGGTGTAGGAAGGAAGGGTTTGGGTTCCTAGAGCACTGGGAGGATTTTTCCTTGGGGTACTAGTGGGGGTTACTAACACTAGTGACCTTAGCAACCATGGAGTTAATGCTCTGCTCTGGTCAGTTACGTTGAGGGAGTGAAGTCATAAGCTTACAAGGGTTTAAGCCACTGGACCAGAAATGAGGGAGGAGTTCTATATATTTGCAACACATAGGTTTAGCTCTTTATTTTTATTTTTTAATTATTTTGACTGATAGCCACAGATATCAATTAAAGATTGTGTATTTCTGCTCATGAGTTAAACACAATAGCTACAATTTGCAACTAAATTATAATCATACATTAATGTATTGATACAATATTTAGAGAATTGTTTTTAACTTTTAATGTTTTTTATGGATAATAATGTTGGTAAATTATTTGGGGAGCATATTTGAGAAAATAGCACTGTATCACATAGTAGGAATGTTTTTTAACTTTATGGGGGGTTAATGATGTTTAGCATAATTATATGTCATTATGACACTGCGGTTTCCCACCAGAAATGCAGATTTAAGGCATACTTGCTATGTTTCAGTACTATGAGTAAGGCCTTGGATAGGGCCGAAACGTCAGACTGAAATTTTGTATATAAAGACCAATTTTATTCATCTATAAGTCCTGAGAGTGTTGATTCTTTTGTAGGTATTGTGGAAATTTTGTCATTTCTGCACCCAGACATACTTACTAACTTTGTCGTGAGTGCTGGTAAAAGTATGGAGGGTTGTTTGTATGGATGCTGGGTTTTCATTTGGAGGGGTTGAACTTGATGACCATCTTTTTTCAAACCGATTTAATGATGTAACTAACTATGTACATTCACTTCTTCAGGGAAAAAAATTGATAACAGAAATGATTTAATATAATTTTAAAGGACAACCATTTCTGTTCTGTGTTTTTAACTTTATAAACTTGTTCCCATAACTGTCCTGAGAGTACTGTTGCTACAGTCAACATCTGGGTAATTAAAATACCCTATAATCATTACTTTCCCCAAAATAGAAGCCTTTTCAATTTGCATCACAAGCGTAGCCTCCGCCTCCTCACTTACATTAGAGGATCTAGAGCACTCCTACAATTAATTTGCTAGACTCTTTACAATTGGTGAAGAGGTCCACCCATAACACTTCTGCTTCCTAATTTTTTAACATCACCTCCTCCTTTATATTATCTTTTTAATCCTGCCTAACAAACAGACATTTCTCACCTCCTTTTCTATTGCCTCTGTCCCTCCGAAACAAAATATAGCTGCTGATATTAACTGCCCAGTCATGCGACTCATTCAGTCATGTTTCGGCGAAACCAATCACATCATATTTTCCCTTCAGCACTAGCACCTTCAGCACTCCCATTTTACCAGTCAGACTCTTGCATTTAAATATTGGTACCATATTGAACATATAACATGTGGTTCTCCCTATCCTTAATAGTGCCCCCAACCAAAATCTCCTCCCCAATTTCCCTTCCTTTGCCCACTACCTCATATAACCAGTCTTCTGCGGAATCCTTTACAGAACCCCCCCCCCAATGATTAGTTTAAAATCTCCTCCAACCCTCTAGCCATCTTCTTCCCCAAAACAGCTGCACCATCATCATTGAGCAAAGAGCCTGTAGCTGACTGAGAAATAAGCCTAGTTCTCCAAAAACCCAAAACAGTCCTTCCTACACCAATCTCTCAGCCACGCATTAATCTCCCTAAGATCACGTTGTCTTAATGTTGCTCATGGCACAGGTAACATCTCAATTAACCCTAGCAAAACACAAGCACTCCCTATCAACATACCACATCACATACTCCAGGCATACAAACAAATGTATAACTTTGAGTGGAAAGAATTTGTATCACATATTTAGGGCTTAAACTACCCAAGGACCCCTCTAACATTTATGGCCTAAATTACATGCCCCTATTGAGAATTAGAAATGGAATGTACTAAATGGAAATCTAAAGCAATATCTTGGCTCAGGCAGATTGGGAATCCCAGATATCATACTATATTATATAGCCTCCATCCTAGGTTGCAGAACTCAATACCAACCACAAAACTTTCTATTGTGGTATAGGACAAAACATCTCCCAAATATAATTGGGGAACCTTTCAGTCAACGATGATACCAATCTCAGCTTTGAGATATCTAAACCAAAATATTTATCTCCAGGAGTGGTCATTGTACCTAGCCAACTCTTTAAAAACATTTGAGGCCCTGGTAGACAGCTACGGCTTACCACACTCTCAGAAATACACATATATCCAAATCCTATATCTGCTACAAACCTCCCTTTCAGACTACAAAAATTGACCACTATGATGGAGCATCTCTGTAGCAAAGAATGGAATGATAAAGGAATCATATCAGAGTTCTATAAACAACAACTTCAGCTGCAGTAGAATCATAAGTTTTCCTACGCAAACAAATGGAAGGAGGAATCGCAACTCCAAATAGAACCAAAGCAGTGGCAAAAGATCTTAGCAACCCGAAAAGGAGTCACTAATCGTACCAACCTTGTGGAAAGACACCAAAATAACGCACAGAACATATAGCTCAAATAAACTTACTCAAATAAAATTACTCAACTCAATGTTGGGGACAATGCAGACAACAAGGAACATGATTACATATGTGGTGACAATGTCCAGAAGGTGTTCCCTTTCTGGAAATAAGTTTTCAAACTCATCCATGGTGCAATGTGATCTACCAGTCCATCCTCAAATAGCACTCCTGCAGCTGCTACCAATGGGAGTACCAGGAAATACCAAAAAGCTCCTGTACTATATATTTAATACAATGGGCACCCTTATAGCAAATACCTGTAGGAGACCCAGCACCCCTAGCATAAAAAACTTGATGCAACAGATGGACTTCAGAGCGAATATGGAAACATCAATAGAGATAACTGTGGAAGCTAAAATGGCATGGGCCAAAATCTGGCACATATGGCACCCAACTGACCCATTTATCAAGGTTCCCACGCGTGAGCCTCTGGACTTCTGGTACAGCTGCCACCTCATTCTGACCACGTTCAATTTAATGAGAATGTGTGGTTTACCCTTTAACTTCTCTTAGACCTTTTGTTTGTTTCTTTCAAAACTCATTGTACATTTATTGACTGTAATTATGCAAACAAAACCACTCAAATGTTGTATGAAGCAGACATGCAATTAAAACCTTAGTTAGAAAAAAAAAAAATAACTGTCATTTCAGTTAAAAAACTCCAACAAAAAGGACTTAACATTTAATTATTAAGGGACATCTCTTCAGCCACGAACCATGAATTGTTATGAAAAATACCCATTGAGGTATTATTCCTCAATTTTTGACCAATGTTCCTCAATGAGAGTTAAAGGAGTAGCTGTAAGGAGCCCAAAATGCTGGAATAGTGGGCACTTGTGTCTAAGTGCCTTTTGTCTTTCTGAGCCCTGAGAGCTGTAGATCTGGTGACTACAAATACTGACTCCACAAACCAGCTGGTAAGAGATAGCAAGGACGAGAAAGTGATTATTTGAAACATGCACTGATATCATATACCCAAGCTAATGTGAATAATTATAACTGCGGGACAAAATGAATAGCACAGAGGCAGTGCTTTTAAAGGGGTTAATTTTTACGGCAGCTGTTTTGTTATAACATTAAGCATGACTGCAATGTAGTGATGGGCGAATTTGTGGTGAATTTGCGTGATTTGCCGCCAGCGAATAAATTTGCGAAACGCCCGCGAAAATTTGCGGCAAAAATTTGCCGACGTCAAAAAAAAAATTTGTCAAAAATTGGCACCGAAGTCAAAAAACGGGCACCGGCGTCTAAAACGAGACACTGGCGCCGTTTCGAGAATTTTTCACCATTTCACGAATTTCGCAAATTTTTCAGCAAAGCGAAACGGCGCAAATTCGCCCATCACTACTGCAATGCATCATAGCAGCTTAAGCCTAACAAATTGAGCTGATCACTGAAAATGTAAAAATGTCAATACTCTACTTTTCTTTAGTAAGTCCGCTTGACAATAAATATATTACATCATAAAAAAAATGATTAAAGCAATCTAAAAGTAAAAGGTTTAAATGCATAAACTTTTAGCATGGGTTGCAGTATTATTTTTAAACCTTGCAGGCTAATTATCCATTTTGCTTTGCACATTGGTAAGCAACTGCTTGGCAGCATCTTCTTCAAACAACAACTGTAAAGCTATTCTTCCCGTCTTTACACAGATTAGCAGAATTAATCATATGATGAAAAGTACTGTCAGTGGGTGGTGCAATTAGCACTATGCTGAATGTTGGAATTCATTTAAATGAACAGATTAATATCTTATTACATATAATAAACTTTGAAATCATAGGCAAAATATACACCTTACTAAACATCTATTTCTCAAATACCCATCAAATATACTTAAATAAAGTACTAAATAAAATTCAGGAAGTCAAATGATAATACAGTATGTGGCCAAATTTAACCTAGTTCCAGACCCCCCCCCCCCCGCATGTGGCCAAATTTAACCTAGTTACAGGCCCCCTCATAGACAAATCACCAATCCTAACAGGCAACAACAGAAAAGTAGCAAATTATCAGCTAACTTTATAAAAATATTGAAACAACTCAACCGTTAAGATGCACGGAGAAGCTACAAAACATGAAAAAAGATGTTATGCTTTCCTCTGCATTTCATAGAACACATTTCCTTACAAATTCAGGCATAATAACAAAACATAAAATTGAAAAAATTTCAAAAACCTTAACCAAACCCATATAACACAGACACATGGTCAATTTTACAGACATCCCTAAATTCTAAAACATAACCCTGCAATGAAACAACCTACACAAATTAAATTCAACAATTTTGGATACTCTTGTTCTTCCTATGTTTAAATCACATTTTTTGCAGCCAGGTGGGGATAAGCAAAACAGCCCTACACAACACAATCTCTTTCCTCCTTCAGAATTCTGACAAATACCTTTGCATTTTACACAAAGTGCATTTCACAATGGGAGAGCACTTTGATCATTCATCAAATGATCAAACTGTTGCCTTAAATATCAGAATTGCGACTGTATTTTTGAATTTATGTAATTTCCTATTTTATATTCCACTCTGAAATATACAAGACAGGAGCTCTAAACAAAATGTCCATCCCCCATAATAGATGTGAATAAATAATTTAAACTACAGGTCAATAGTTTGAAAAATATCAGCTGGCGGCGATTTGCATTCTGCAAGGCACCAAAGTGGGTAAAGAAGGGTGCCCGGTGATGTGGGGAGGTGCTGGGAGAAGGGGGAACCCTGGTACTGGCTACATGGGGTGGCAGGATTGGTTGATGGCACTAAGGGAGGGCTGTTAAAAGGGGAAGCAGTTTACCCTCCTCCTCTTGCGACTTCACGGCACCTGGAACGATGTACAGGCTGGCAGCATGTCTGGTCTCTCCTAATGGCTGCTGGCTATACCACCACCCATTGCACTGTTATACTTAAATTGTTACACTTATTTGTTAGTAAAGTTTCAATGGACTAGTTTTCATATTGTTGATATACAACAAATATTATTATTGTCACAGCTGTTGGCAGGTAATTGTTTTTGGTCCTTGCCATTTGGGTATGGCCAGTAGGTTTTTCCCTTTACATGCCTACCGTGGCTGCGATCTGTGGTAACCTGGGCTTGGTATAAAATGGCAAGGACAGGGTTATCAGTTTTTGGCAAATATGGTTTTAATAAAAGCTCTGGCGATCTCCACCCACAAAAAAGGGAATACTGTATCTTGTGTTTTATTTAAATGTTAGCTCACAAGCGACTGCCTCCCCACAGTCTCGGTTAATCGTATATGGTCTCAAATGTTATCAATTGTAGCCAAAATAACGTTTCATGGATACGTCATACTTCTCATCCCAACACTTTAGAAAATAGACAAAGGCAGGAACAGTGTATGTAGAGCAACAATTTCCTGTTATAGCGAAAAATAAAGGCATCATTTATGTTTTCCAAGGGAAGCACTTTTTCAGCTTTGAATGGCTGCCATCATGGCTAGACAGCAGCTTTAATATATAAAAATTATAGTAGAGTTTTTGCAGCAAACACCAGTTTTACAAGTGTAGCAATCAGTACATTATATTATCATTACTGTAATACACTTTGCTATTTTGGTGTTATTGTCCCTTTAATTAATTTTCTTACATTTGTAATAATGTTTTGGTTTTCATTAGAGTGCCCAGTTGAACAATTTATTTAGATACCATTTATACGGCAGATCCAGTACTGAAATTTTAAAGTAAAATTCAATTAAATTCTTTTTCAATCAATAAGGGCTTTTGGCTAATCTCGTAACAAGACAATTATGAGTAAAAGCTTACCAAACTTAGGGGTGTGGCCTGGATGCCTAAGTAAGCTCCATGCTCTCAGGATTCTAAACCAGCTCAAAAGCAGTGAAATCTACTGCTCCATCCATATTGACCTTCTCTAAAGCAACAAGAGGCACAAAGGATGGGGGGGAAAAAAAAAGAGGAAGCCCAGCAAAGCTGACTGAGTTTTTCCCAGCGGTAAAAAGCAGGCTGCAGCAAAGCAAAGATGGTGAAGGGTGCATGCAGGAGGCTGTGCCCTTGAGAGACTCTTCACAGCAGGTGAGGCCACTATCCTCCAACTCCATAGTAGCAACAGATACCATACAAGAACCACTGCTCAAAGAATTAAAAATGCGGGTGCTTCTGCAAATTCCAAAGAGCTCCATGTTAGGAGAACTGAAACAAATGTTGTCAAAAGTTCCAGAAAGATCTACAAAATATAGGTGAGCGCACTAATCATATTGAAAATATAATGGGGGAGTTTGCCAGATCTCATAATGATTTAATTGATGCTAATTAAGCTCTGGAAGCTGAAAGAAGCAGCATTGTTAAAATTAAAAATAGCAAACCTTGAAGATAGGTTGCGACATAACTTGTGAATAAGGGGCATACCAGAAGAGGTAGCAACAGGCCACTTGTGCTTATACTTTCAAACCTTGCTGAAAACCTGCTTGCCTGATGTACTGGATCGAGACCTTATCATTGATAGGATTCACACAATCCCAAAACCAAAAAGGTATACCAACTTCTTTACCAAGGGACACTTCATTGAGAATTCACTTCTTTCATGTAAGGAAAGCGTTCTTACTATTTTCTACAACAATCTCTTCTCTCCCCGCTCCATATAAAGGCATCCTCATTTTTGTCTGCTACAACTTTTGCTAAACTGAGAAAATTTTTGGGAATTACAAAATTACTGTGGAATAATAACATTTTCTATAAATGGGGCTTTCCGGTAAAATTGATTAACGCCAAAAAATGGTGTACAGCATATTGCAATGGCCACAGACTGTGCAAACTTGCTGTGTTCCTGGAATATGATAGATTTGATGGAATCACTGTGCACCACTAGGGATGGGTGAATTTTTTTTCCTTGTTTCGTCAAAAAAATGACGCCCATAGACTTGTATGGCGTTGTGCGTCAAAATAAAAGACACGCGTCAAAAAAATTTCGCCGCTCGACAAATTTTTGACGCCCATAGACTTTAACGGGCGTCAGCGACATTTCGCCGGCAGCGAATTTTTGGCAAAACGAAACGGGTCAAATTCGCCCATCCCTATGCACCACTCCAGCTAAATGCAGGAAACAAGTGGACAATGACTGGATGCCGACTCCTCAACGAAACAAACTCTGTAATTTACTGAATTATAAACAATGTTTCTACTTGAGAATAGAAATATTTTTCACCCGGCTACTCTCCCGAGAGTAATTGATTCACAGACTGCCTATATTATAGTCAAGCCCTCCTTATCCAGCCTTAAGGATACCTAGGGGCACATTTACTATGGGTCGAATATCGAGGGTTAATTAACCCTCGATATTCGACCATCGAAGTTAAATCCTTCGACTTTGAATATCGAAGTCGAAGGATTTACCACATTTTGTTCGATCGAATGATTCAAAGGATTTTAATCCATCGATCAAATGATTTTTCTTCGATCAGAAATTACTTAAAAAGCCTATGGGGACCTTCCCCATAGGCTAACATTGGTGCTCGGTAGGTTTTAGGTGGCGAAGTAGGTGGTTTTTGTTAAAGAGACAGAACTTCGACTATCGAATGGTCGAATAGTCGAACGATTTTTAGTTTGAATCGTTCGAGTCGAAGTCATAGTCGAAGGTCGAAGTAGCCAATTCGATGGTCGAAGTAGCCAAAAAAATACTTTGAAATTATAAATACTTTGAAATTATAAGTATTTTTCATTCTAATCCTTCACTCGAGTAAATTTGCCCCCTACTGTAGGATAACTCCATAAAAGCTCACTTTTATCAGAGCTAAGTTCCAGTTGCTTTTAGTTGTACTTAAGTTATGTTTTTTCAAATCGTGTTTTAATTCAAGGTACTCAATGCTTAATGTTTCACTCAAGGAGAAATGCTTCCTAAACAAATGTAACAGGATCACTGCAAATGCCTTATGTTTCTCTAAAACCATGTTAGTAGATTATATAGAATTAAAAGGTTGGATGTTGACGGTTATACAAGGGAGAATATAATGTAATTTGTTATTGTTTCTGCTCATGTCATAAAACATATGGTGTTTTAAATTATATCACTTAATGCCAAGGGCCTCAATAGTCCTTTTAATTGCTCCATGATGTGGGGCAGAAATACTGAAATCCCAAGCAGATATAGCTTGTCTCCAAGAGACTCATTTTCATTGGAATAAAGATCCTAAATTTACTCATACTAAATTTAATTTTATATTTGTTGCATCAATAGAGGCAAAGAAATGCAGGGTCATGATTGCTGTTAAAAATACTTTCTCCTTTATACAGGAAAAAGTGATATGTGATAAGGGCAGTTATAGTAGTCTGCCAAATCAATAATGTCTCCTTTACTATTATGAATATATATACGCACCAAAGAGAAGGAGTCCCTAATAATAATGGGGAACTTTAACAAATGAGTATCCTTCTATAGACCGATCTAATAATAAACAAGCAAAATATAAACTAGCACAAATTTTGCACAGGGCAGAACTTTCTGCTATGTGAAGGTGCCAACACCAAGGTGAGAAGGACTTTAACTTTTTTCTCCAGATGTACTTTCATAAAGATTTAATATTAATGGACAAATGGTTATTAGTCCAAAATCTTCCATTGGACACATCATATGTTCGGACCATGCTCAAATAACAGCAGATATTTAAAGGACCAATAACAAAAAAAATATTTTGTATACATCGGGAAAAAATTGGGGCACTGGATTTCTCCTCCCTTCCTTCCTTAAAGAAATTATCCGGGGAGGAGTAATCGAGCACTGCATGATGGATCGTCGCTGTGTTGCCTTTTCTGAAGAGGAGCGGAAGCAGAGTTTCGGTAAGTTATTTTTTAATAAAGGCATTGCA
Organism: Xenopus laevis; assembly: GCF_017654675.1. Classification (NCBI taxonomy): domain Eukaryota; kingdom Metazoa; phylum Chordata; class Amphibia; order Anura; family Pipidae; genus Xenopus; species Xenopus laevis. The sequence goes on along the minus strand of NC_054378.1, from coordinate 37,945,105 downwards.
ATTTGGTGCCTTTGCCTTGGTGTTTTTTTTTTTTCTTCTATATATACTAATGATTTTTTTTTTTTAAATAAAAAGTTTGTTACTGGTCCTTTAAGAAACTTCTACAAAATGAACTAGCATTCCAAAAACAAACATTTACAAAAAGTTGAAATTAAGCTTTTATCATCAGGGTGACAAAAGCATCTGATTTGCTTTCTAAGAGCGTTAAAGGCAAACAAGCCAAACAAAGAATTCCTTATTTATTAAAACACAGAGTGAAAAAAAAAAAATGTATCCTGGAATCGGTTCATCCCTAATTTTAGGGCAGGAGCCCCCAACTTTTTTTTTTTTTACCTGTGAGCCATATTCAAATTTAAAAAGGATTGGGGAGCAACACAAGCATGAAAAAAATTCCTGGGGGCACCAAATTAAGGATATAATTGACTATGCAGTTGCCTATATGAATTGGCAGCCTACAGAAGGCTCTCTTTGGCCATAAACCTGATTGTTATCCACCCAAAACTTGCCTTCAAGAATTCAGAAGTAAGCACCTACTTTGAGGCCACTGAGAGTAACATCCAAGGGGTTGTTAATCAACATGTTGCTCACGACCCACTGGTTGGGGGCCACTGATTTAGGGGTTATAGCAATCAAACCCGATTATAATATCCCAGCGTTAGCAACTACAAACTATTTGTTTCAGATTTGGCATGAAATAAGTAAACAGAAACAATAGTGGAAACATGATTTCAGATTCCTATTAACTCCATAAATCTACTAGTTCCAACACCAGAACTGGCAGAGTGAAAATCAAAAGGAATTAATACAGTAAGAGACATCTCTGATGAAGGTGGCCTATGGTCATTTTCAACAAATAGAGATATATTTCAGATAAATCGGTTTGTACTTTATACTTGCAGTTAAGACATATTTTTTATACCTTTTGGAAAAAGAAAAGAGGACATAAAGACCATTTCCCAAGTTTATTTGAATGTGAATAACAGCAAATGTGTAAAGGTATATACAAACTATTCAACAAATCAAACAGGAAGGAGAAGTCAATGGGTAAATGGGAAAAAGACCTTAACAAGGATTATTCACTAGATCAATGGGAAACAGCTTTGCAATGGCCTAGAAAGGCAACAAAATGCATTAAACATATTGAAATTAGGATTTTTTTTTTTTTTTTTTTTTTTAAGATGGTACTTAACTCCACATCATTTAGCAAAAATAGTGCCTACTACATCAAATAAATGCTGGAGAGGCTGTGGACAGTTTCCATGTGAAAATGCACACAGTTAACATTTTGGAAGGAAGTTTCCAGATTCATTCAATCATTGTTTCCTCAAATTAACACTCCCTCCAGATTAAGCACTCTTTAATCTGGAATTTTTGCCCTATGGAAGTTATGTATCACATATATTAACAGCTTCTAGATACATGATAGCTAGAAATTAGAAGGGGTTAAAGGTTCCATAAATACAGGAGGTTACTGATAACATTGATTCTCAAGCAAGCATCGAAGGTCTCAATCAAAAATGTATGGGGAACCCAGATAGATTTAACAAACAGTGGCATTGTTGGTTTAATAATTATAGTAATAAACTTTAAGTAATGTAAAACCAAAAGGAGGAGTTAAAGAGTGGTTATATAGTTCCTAACCTAGCATGGTGAGGTTGGTGATAACTTCTAGCATCTCCACGGTATAAGATCCTATACGAAACAAAATATGTCCTAAATGCTGGGAAATTATGTTATTTTATTTACTGTTACAAATACAGTATGTGTGTACCTTGTACAGAAATCTACTGTGTGTCATTGTAATTTGTTTTTGATTAAATACCAATAAAAATTTATATAAAAAAAAACTGATTAGTATTAATAGATCATTTAAATTTTCTCTTGTCATGGTATATCAAGCAATACGAGTATAAACAGGGCATCCAATCAGCAGGTAGCATTTACTGTACCTGTTCGCTGCATAAGGGATCTGTAAATTTGATCACCATATGTTATGTCTGCTAAAAATAATCACAACATAATTAAAATATTACATAAAAAAAGCTTACCAAACTTGGCCAACTAAAAAAATCCTAGATTTGCAACATTCACTGTTAGAAAACAGGATTTATTGATTAAAATGTCCAGCATTTAAAGCATAACATATAAATCATCTTCTTTCTTTGAGAAGGGACACACAATCAATAGCATCACATGTACAATATTCCTTGATCTGCCCTCAATATCTCATGTATTAACCATTTGAGTAAAGCAATGATTGATGAAATCAGTTAGCTGACCCGAGGTCTTTTCCAGACATTTGTATGGTGAAACCATTTTAATAGTATTGTTGAGATCATTGATTTTAGCTAATGGGAGAACTCAGGAAACTATTCGGAATAAAAAAGAAACAGGGATTATATCGGGTCCCAACAATCAAATATATTTTTAATATAAATACTTTGTTCCCTTAGCAGAAAATATTTTCCCAATAAAGAAGCTCACCCTCTAACAATGTCACTTTTATAAATTAGATATATAAAGCAGCATACAAAACATACAAGGTGCACTCTATTTCCCATTTATCTCTCTGTCTGTCTAAATATAGTATAATGTATATGTATCTCATAATTACAGTATCATAGCTGTAGGCACCTCTATGTTTTCATTGTATCTACTGGGTCCTTCAAAATGGTGAATCCATGGCCACAATGTGAGTTCAACATGTCAGAGCATTGATGGTGGTGATATGACAGAATGGCATGCTCAACAAAGGGAAGCGTCCCCGAAACATTGCACATTGCATTAATAAAACTGTAATTGCTTTCCCTGCTAAAACATGTCTTGTGTGCTAGTGAATTCCTTCTTATGTTATATCAAATTCAAATCCTGGTTATACAGTAGGTATACAGTAGGCAGAGAACAGGATGGTCAGTTACTTTTATCAGTTATTGGCTCTTTGCTCTTTCTGACAATCCTGATCTCTGCCTGCCTCAAACATTGCCTTTCCGTGGACACCATGAATTGGACTTTGCCTGCTTCATTGTGCATTGCTTACTCCATGGTCCATATTCCCAATTCTGAAAAAGGCCCAGTGGCCAGGATAGAATCATAATGAATTTTATAAGATGTACATGGAACAGAAGTCGAAGTGATGCAGACCCATAAGAAACATTGGACTTTTATACAATGTTTACCTAATAAAAGTCATCATGATTTAAAGTAAGTGTTGATCTTACAGTTATGGTTGTATATACAGTTATGGGACCTATTATCCAGAATGCTCGGGACCTCGGGCTTTCCGGATAACGGGTCTTTCCATAATTTGGATCTTCACAATTTAAGACTACTAGAAAATGATGTTAACATTAAATAAACCCAACAGGCTGATTTTGCTTCCAATAAGGATTAATTATATCTTAGTTGGGATCAAGTACAAGGTACTGTTTTATTATTACAGAGAAAAAGGAAATCATTTTTAAAAATTAGTATTATTAGATTATAATGGAGTCTATGGGAGATAACATTTCCGTAATGGATCCCATACCTGTACCATGATTTGATCATGCACCCTGATTTTTTAAATTTTGTTTAAGAACAGTCATTTACTGATTTTCCTAAACTTATTTAATTTCATAAGGTTTGCCTTTCATTCTTTAAAACAAACATTTTTAAGGACAATAAGGCTAAACACACTTAACTGTGCCAAGTTGTTAAGACACCCCAGTAATAATAAGTTAATTTAATTAATTGCCATCCTGAAAATATGAGCTTTCCATGGTCTTTCTACAGTGGGTCCTGCTCCCATTTTAATGTCGTCCCTAGCATCCTCTGTGTCACCCTGTGAACACCTTCACAGTACATTATCAGTACTACACCTGCACACTTTCATTAGACACAGGGGATACTTGGCAAGAAAATTTAGGGGGTTATTTACTTAAACTAGACTTTTTCTCACTTTATTAAATAAAATAAAAACTCCCAAACCACCTTTATCTATGAATTTTTCAAAAAAAAAAAATTTGAGTGTCAATTCAAATCATGTGACTTTTTCAAACTGAAAACTCAACTTTTTCAAGTTGTCTCCTGAAAACCTTGAATAATTCGGAATGTTGAATGAACCACCGCAAACAGCCCAAAACTTTCGAGAACCATGTAATTCATTTTTACATGATTTCATGTTTTAACTGGAGTATTTTTGGATTTGAATTTCTGTTATAATAAATCCTTTATAGAGGACCAAAAACGGGCACTCAACCAAATTTATTCTTTGCATACTCTAATCGCTGCCTAAATTAACATATTATGAAGGTGTGAAACATGCAGACAATTGTTAGCCCATCAATATAATATCCAGAGCAGTAATGATTGATAAAAGTTTCAATATCCCAAATATATCTAAATTAGGCTTCATGTTCTTTGATTAAGCAGTAGAAGAAGTAATCCTCTCTGCCCATGTTTGATATAAGTGTAACACAATGAAGCCATAATGGCATAATAATCTGTAAAATAACACACAATGCTTAGCAAGGTGCTGGTAAGCAGCATTCTCACTGGTGGATTTTCTTTAATTGGAGATGAAATTTTTGGTCAGCAGAATTTTCATTAGCAAATTCATATTTCCGCAGAAAAGCCACCCCTGCACCTTCATGAACAGCATAACTGACTTTAGCTGTAAACATTCACTGTATAAATAATGAGATTATCAGACAAAATTAAAATAATAAAAGCTGCATTCTTAGTCTTGTCTGCTTTTTCAACCTTTGTTTCTATAGACAATTCCAGCAGCTACCCATAATGTAAAAAATGACTGCCACACATTTATAGATCTATTTTGCCAGTCCAGATACTAACAGGAATAAAAGAATTGGTTATCAAATGCTTACCCTCACAGTATTAACGGAATCCATTATTTATCTGTTAAATGCTTTTTTGAAAAGGTCTTTAAATTGCAACTGGAAGGAAGTCTTCTACTTTAGATTCAATATTCAAAACAAAATGTTATAGTCACAATGGAGTTTATGGCTAGAAAGATAAAAAACTAAAGCCATTTAACTGTACAAATTTTGAATTATTTAATTTGTTTGTTAGTAAAGGTATGGGACCTGTTATCCAGAATGCCTGGGACCTGGGGTTTTCCAGATAATGGATCTTTCCATAATTTGGGTCTTCATGCCTTAAGTCTTCTAGAAATTAATTTAAACATTAAATAAACCCAATAGGCTGGTTTTGCTTCCAATAAGGATTAATTATATCTTAGTTGGTATTAAGTACAAGTTACTGTTTTATTATTACAGAGAAAAAGGAAATAATTTTTTGGATTATTTGGATAAAATGGAATCTATGGGAGACAGGCATTCCATAATTTGCAGCTTTCTGGATAAGGGATCCTATACCTGTAGTATAAGGTCAGGGAATGCTGAACTAGCTTAATTGGTTGAACTTGTACTATAAAGTGCATCAGGGCAAATTTTAAGACTTAATTTTGTCCTAGAATTTAGAGCCCCCAGAACCACCACAATCATCTTGGACCAAAGAGTTAGGTTTTTAGTTTGGAGTAGAAAGGAAAATTCTTCTGGATGTAGTCTCCACTAATATATGAATGTGTTCTGGGGACAATTTACTGTTCTGTTTGAAGTAAATAGTATTTGCAAGAGGCAATTGTCAAGCATGAAGATTTGCATGCACAATTTTTGTTGCGGGATCTCTCTAAGTGCCATATATCCTTATATGTAATAAAGGGAACGAAGTTTGAACAGATGAATTAACCCCTAGTAATCAATAAGCTTAAGGGTGTAATGAGGTGATTAGGGGCGTTATAACACTATACCATTAAAACTTGTTAATGGGAAAAATGTTCACTATTTGTAAAAATATATGCCTCTGTGCGAACAAATTTTTTGCATGAATTTAATGCAGCTTTTGCAACCACTTCCAAAAGTAGAAACTTGTAGTCGTTGTATAGTTTGCACCAGTGCACAGTGTATGCAGTAAGAAGCCTTATTGAAAAAGTTAGTGCCACTGCCACCTTCAAGCATGCCTTAAAAGTGCACAATACGCAATTAAAATTCTCAATGGAATAACAGTCTAATGAAGAATATTACATTGTGAAATGCAAACTTTTATTCTTAGGTGTGCCATATTTTCTCATTCCCCAAAATAAATTGTGTGCTTCCTGAAGCCAAAGTGTCAGCCATGAAAAGTTATAAGCAATGTTTAATTGTACATGTTACATATTTAGGTAATCCTATGTATATTTACCATGAAAATGATTGGAAGACCCCTCATATTAAGGATGTTTATTTTGATTCTGGCAAACTTGACACCTTTCGCATCAACGAAAATTTCCGAAACAGTGAAAACGTTGGCAAATGCATCGAAGACTATGGACAACACTTTTCTTGAAGTGCAACAATTTTTTTCCCCCCATTGGAATCTATGGGCATCTTTTTCACGGTGAAACATTTTGCTCATTACTAGTGGGAAATAAGATGCTGTAATTTCCAAATACTGGGTTGTCAGAAATCTATTAAATCTAACACTTTACACTTTAAAGGAGAAGGAAAGTCTGAAAACAACATTATCCCAAAAACTTAGCCTTAATATAGTCAGAAACATATTTTTCTAACTCACCCTCCTGTTGCTTAATTTGCCTATGAAATGGCAAAGTCGTGTCACCGAATGCAGTACCTGTTCTAAGCCTGTCCAGCTTCCTTTTCTCCCTGAGATGAGATTTCCCTGGGCAAAGACATGCGCACAGCACAGAGCTTTTTTTTCTTTCTTCATTTGCATATTCAGCTTGATGTTTCCAGCAGCTTCCCCGTGCAGCTCAGTAGAAAGGGGCGGGGCTGGAGGTCTGCACTAACAGAAGGCACGTGCAGATGATGTCATCAGGGAGGCATCCACCGGCTGCAGGGCTTCTTTTGAACCTCTGATTGCTGCCTGGGGGATTGGGGGTAAGTAATTGCGGGTCTAGGGCAAGGAATCAGCGCTGGGAGGGCTCCGATTGCTACTCCCACAGCAGGCAACTGTTTTTTTATGTGCCTGCTGTTTGGGATCGTGGGTGCTGCAATCGGGAGATCTGCCTGTGCTCACTGCCTGGCAGGTCCTAGTGAGTGCTAATACCCCCAGATGCAGAGAAACCCCTCCAATTGACAAAGAACGTATTAGATACGTTCTTGGCAGTTGGAGCATATGCCTGCCTGCACCTATACAATACATGCTTGGCAGGCAGCAGCTACATGTGTCTTGGTGTCCATGCTGTGTTTAAGTGCTGCGTGTTACCTGCCAGCAGCTTTGATGATGCAGCAGAGTCAAGTCAAGGAGAAAAAAAAAAATTTGCAAATGTGTAGGAGCTGTGGGGGAAGTGACGTCAGCACTTATAAAATGGCGCCTGCAAACTCAGTAAGATTCAGGGAACTTGCTGGGCGCATTACTTCCTTATGGATGCGAATTGAGGAGTAAAAATATAGCAGTTCAGGAGGTGCATGTGTGGTAAAGATTTTAATGACATTACCATTTCAAGCCTTTCCTTCTCCTTTAATAACATTTTAATAGCGATGAGCTAATTTTTTTGCAGCAAAATTCTGCATTCCACCATCTTCAAAATTGTAGATTTTCAATTTCCAATTGACTTTAAGGCTGGTGGCACAAGGGAGATTAATCTGTAAGTAATAAATCCTTGCTGCTGCGGGCGACTAAAACTCCCCAAAATGCCTTCCCTCCAGCAAGAATGTGAATCTCCAATGGGATGGGTTTCTCAGAGCTTTGTTTTCTGAAATCGCATGAAGTTGCCTTGCAAGGAAACTTCAGATAATTTTGGAAAACAAAGTAATGCGAATGTCATCCCACTGGTGATTCACATTCTTGCTGGAGGGAAGGCATCTCAGGGAGATTAATCGCCTGCAGCAGTGACGATTTATCGCTTGATGACTAGTCTCCCTGTGTGCCACCAGCCTAATGCTTTTGGACAAAAAAGTTGCTGAGACCAAAAAGTCACAATAAGAAAAAACATCCATTGACTGTAATGCATTTGGACAAAAAAAGTCACTAAGATAAAAAAGTTGCCATAAGAAAAAACGCCCAGGGACTAATGCATTTGGAGTGAGAAGAAATTATTGCACATGTAAAAATTGTCACATGTAAGCAAAATTGTCACGTCTAAGGAAAAAAAAAATGTATGCACATTGCCCTCAATGCTTTTCGCTAATTTTTCAGGACAGATTCGCTCATCACTACATTGTAACAAATTATTTACATTTGAGTAGTTTAAAGCAGAAGGATATACTTCTCTATCTGAATTTGTCCTGAGGAATATCAGCAGCTATCAGGTTTCTTATGTTCTGTGTACCTCATATAAGAAATTACACTAAAAGATCGCAGAGAACCTTCCACTTAACATGGGGTGTTGCACTGGTGAAATTTAGCACCAACAGTATGTTAGTCAAGAAGCCTAAATTTAACCCAGCTTAGCAACACAAAGCAATTACAATCATCTAGATTCCATGTTACATCACAACTGGATTTCGGATATTTTTATAAATATAAAAAATACTGGTTTTTACCTATTCTAATAAACCCTTATTTTGCATGAACATAGGCGAGTGGAGATTTATGCACAACCCACCAGACATAATTTGAGGACAAACTTTGACAGAAGGTGTATAGGAAAACTATGTGAAGGAAAAATATTTTGCACAAGCAAAGTAAGGGAATGAGTGCTCTCAACATGATAAAAAGACTATCCATGAATCTCATGAGTTTGCTCAGTTATATGTTAATTTGGTGGAAAGATACTTTTTCTGTTATGTAGCTATGCATTTGCATATATTACGAAGGGTTGATGCACTTTCATATACATATTCTGCTGAAATAAACTTTGGAAAGTAAATTTTCAAAATGTTTGCTCAGTATGTACTGTACACCACATTCCTTTGTGTTTTTACATTGATATAAGGGTCATTTACAACTGTGAAGGCAATTTTCAAAATGCAAAAAAACAGGTGCCATTTGTATGCACTTCCTGACTACCTTCATTGCAGCAGGTGTCTTTAATTCATTTCAAAGCACAGAGACCTAAAGTCACCCTCACAAATACATTGCGGCCAGCAATAAGTGGGGGTGGGGAGGCAGATAGGCATGCTAGAGGGAGGTGCAGAAAGCAACTAGTTCCCAGGCTCTTTGCATGATCACTAATGGCATGCTATTGCAAACCTAAGTGTTCTTGCACCTATGCTCAGGATATAATATAATTCCCAAGAGGAAAACTGCAGCGGTGTCCTATAATGGCACAGGGTATATCAAGTGAACGGACAGCAGGTTTAGCAGTACATATATTATACCATTTTTCCAGACTCTGTTAGTAAAACAGTTGCTTAAACAAAACCCTTTCCACACGTATGTTTTAACAAATACACAGGGTATTTTCCCTCTCTAACATCAGTCCCCTAATGTGATTCACAGTTAAATACAAACAACATAGCTCCAAAGGGGTTGTACCTTTTTAAAGTCCTTTTCTTTTCTCCATGCTGTTCCACACAGAGCACAGATCCCCTTCTCAGCTCCTGACTCTCTCTATCTGGGACACTTTCTCTCTGGGCAGCCAGTAGATCTAGCCTGCTAATTATTCCCCAGGTGAGTCTTCCTAAGGGAATTAACCCACTCAGGTCTGCTGTTCTCTAGTTCTCTTCTTATACGTGCATACTGTCTGGGACTTAAGTCCTTACAATTGTGAGATTTCAAATTCGACACAAACTGACTTGTACCATGGACCACATAATTTACTGTTTTGTGCCAATATTATATGGGCAAGCATGTAACTTCTTTTCAGACACACATGAACAATGTGCTTCTTATGAAATGGTTTCCTTTAGAATAAATGATGATTGTTTTTAGTTTTTTAAAATTTGCTTCTATGGTGATAACATTAGCAATGTTTATATCTTAGGTTATGGGGCAATTATGATTTTGTATTTCAGTAATGCACCTTATAAAATGAGGGATTATTTTATTTTTAATCAGATAATATAGCAGATAAAATAGCACTTTATATAATCATTACTAATATCATGTCCATGGACTATATTCTGGGCTGATATATATTTATATACTGATCCTTAGCCCCTATGGGTATATCCAATAAATAGGTATCATGTAAGCTAGTGCCCCATGCTCCTTGGAAAGTGGGTATGATCTTTTGGGTATGATCTTGTGGGTATTTAGTGAGCTGGGGAGTTGAAATGTTATTTATTGGGATTGTTGATATTAAAGCGAAGTATCTTATATAGCGATTGACAGCTCCTGGTTGGATGCTGCCTCTTTTGATACATTTGTTTTTTTTCAAAAGTCTGATGAATAATTCAATGGATTATGGTTTTATTTGATATAGCTAGTATTTGGATTATGTAAATAAGTTGCTAGTTGTTAGTTTATAGCTATATTTTTATATTTTTTACATTTTATTCTTAAGAAATGGCATATTGCCATTGTAATGTGAATGATATATTAAATTGTTTAGGTGAGTGATGTCATAATTAGTACACTGCACTGATTGGTGACTATGAGTATTTTAATGTGTGTCTCCAAATTATGGAAAGGCCATGTCCCATACACTCCATTATAATCAAATAATTCAGATTTTTAAAATTGATTTTCTTTTTTTCTGTAATAAGTAGCTTGTACTGGATCCAGCTAAGATATTATTAGTCCTTATTGGAAGCAAAACAAGCCTTTTGGGTTTATATAATGTTTACATGATTTTCTAGTAGTATTAAGACCCAAATTACAGAAAGATCCATTATCCAGACAACCCCAGGTCCCAATCATTCTGTATATCAGGTCCCATAGCTGTATATATACACTATCAGGGGCACTGCTCCAATGATGCGAGTTGAGAAACTTGCCTCAGGTGGCAGTGCCTCACTAGTTACCAGAGAGCCAGAAATGGTGTAAAATGGCCACAGCATTTATTCACATTTTATCAAATAAAAAGCACCTTGCCAGCCTCACCCCAAGGCAATATTCAAAGCCAGAATTCCATAAGAGATCGCTACTATCATCATCATCATAATCATTTATTTATATAGCGCTGTCAAGATACGCAGTGCTTTACTGCAGTTATAGCAAACAGGGAATAAATGGTGGATAACAGACAAGGATTACAGAGTACAATAGGGTTTACAAACTAAAAGGTTAGGGTACAATTGAGACATTAGGATTGTATAAACACTTTGTCATTTTTGATACAGCAATGATTAATTAAGGTACATCGAATAGGCCTCTTTAAACAGATGGGTCTTTAAGGAGCGCTTGAAAGTTTGGAAGGAAGGAGAAAGTCTGACAGCTTGTGGCAGAGAGTTCCAGAGAAAAGCAGAAGCCCGAGAGAAGTCTTGTAGACGAGAATGGGCAGAAGTGACCAGAGGAGAAGTGAGGCGAAGATCAGAAGCAGAGCGTAGGTTTCGTGAAGGAGTGTATTTGGAGATTAGAGATGAAATATAGGGAGGGGTTTCATTATTAAGGGCCTTGAAAGTGAGTGTAAGTAATTTGAATTTGATTCTAGAAGAGATTGGGAGCCAGTGAAGGGACATACATATGGGAGCAGCTGATGTTGAGCGGCGAGCTAGATGAATGAGTCTAGCGGCCGCGTTTAGAACAGATTGGAGTTGTGAAAGGTGACTTGTTGGAATACCTGTGAGGAGTAAGTTGCAGTAATCAAGGCGGGAGATGATGAGAGACTGAATCAGTGTTTTAGTTGATTCTGAACTGAGATAGGGTCGTATTCGAGCAATGTTGCGCAGTTGAATACGGCAAGATTTTGCAAGTGTTTGAATGTGTGGTGAAAAAGACAGATGAGAGTCTAAGATGACTCCTAGGCAGCGTGCCTGTGTGGTGGAATGAAAGGTGGTGTTGTTTATGGTGAGTGATATCTGAGGGACAGGGGAAGATCTAGGAGGAAATATAATGAGTTCTGTTTTAGAATGGTTCAGTTTCAGGTGGCGCTGTGACATCCAGGAGGAGACAGCAGAGAGACAGTCTGTGACTTAGAAAGATCAGGAGTAGACAAGTAGAGTTGGGTGTCATCAGCATAAAGGTGATACTGAAGTCCAAATGACTGAATGAGTTTTCCCTAGTGAAGTTGTGTAGAGCGAAAACAGCAGGGGGCCAAGAACAGAGCCTTGAGGAACTCCAACAGAGAGTGGGAAAGTAGTAGAAGTAGAGTTAGAGAAGGAAACTTTAAAGGAACGGTCAGACAGATAAGATGTAAACCATGAAAGAGCAGTGTCCCGAATGCCAGATGAGTGTAGAATGTCAATCTCCTCACTTGAGATCATCACTATGTCATTATATCCACCACTGAGTAGTAGGCTGCCTCTACCTACAGAGAGGATGCCTCCCAAACTCTATCAGCAGGAGTTGCATCTCCCACCATGAGAGAAGTTCAGCAGCCCTGCTATCGGTCCTAAATCTACAGTGTCTTAATGAAAGGGAAATCCAAGCAGGTTGTCACCTAGCACAAGCAGTAGTAGAGTTCATCAATTAACACACTGTGCAGTCACAGAAGAGAACCTCATTTCTTCCTCTTCTAAATTTACCTGTGCAGTACTCTGGCATGGTCCTATTGCTGCTGTGACGAAATAATACTTAAATATATTATTACCGTATATATACTCGAGTATAAGCCGTCCCAAGTATAAGCCAAGGTACCTAATTTTACCTCCAAAAACTGGGAAAGCTTATTGACTCGAGCATAAGCCGATGGTGAGAAATGCAGCAGCTTCTGGTAAGTTTCAATCAAAAAATTGAGGGTTTCTGTTCCCATTGGAGGTGCCGGCGTCTCATTTTTGGGTGCCGGCGTCTCATTTTTGGATGCCGGCGACCATTCTTGGACGCCGTTGAATTTTCTTGGAGACTATTCTTGGACGCCGGCGACTATTCTTGGAAGCCAGCGACTATTCTTAGGTGCTGGCGACTATTCTTAGGCGCCGACGACCGTTTTTGCGCTTGACCTGAGTATGAGCCGAGTTAGAGTTTTTCAGCATATTTTGGGGGCTGAAAAACTCAGCTTATACTCGAGTATATATGGTATATATCCACTGTTTTAATCAAGAGGAAGGCAAAAAAAAAAACCCAGCCTTGCTGACCCCAATGGCAATCGGGAACATTCCCTGGATCAAGCATTTGACATTTATTTAACATGAATAATACCATGCAGACTCTCACATTTATACTGTATAAGAGTACCAAAACCACAATACAACAGTGCTTGCAAGAAAAACGTCCACATCCGGCTATTGATAGATAATAGGAGAACATAAAGAAGAGAAACTCCTGACATTTCAAAAATATGCAAAAAGAGAGGAGGGTGGTTGGAATGTTTATACCTGCTCAGAAGATAAAGGAGTGAACTGCTTCTTCCCCTGTCATAACATCCCTCTATTTCTACACCCGTAGCCCAACTTTCCCCTCCTTCTCACCCAACCCCAGCTGCATCTTATTCTGCAAATCTTTAAACATAATCCAGTGTAATCTGGCTGCTGGTCATTTGGGACATTTGTCATGCAGCCCCTGCGTTTATAGCTCCAGGGCTTTCCATTTTATTTTATATCCTGAAGGACAGGTTTCTGTAGTGTAAGAAACATTCACCAAAGCGCATCCATGGTATTTCATTTAATGCTAAACTCAATTTCTAGCCAAGATATAGCCATAATAACTTTTAATGAACACAACTAATGAAAATTATAAGATAGCAAAACATATTCCTAGTCTATAGTACACTAAGATTTTTCTGCCACATGCATATAGTTTGATGCATATAAAAAAATCACATGCTCCTTTATCATAGACTGTACACATACAGTATTTGAATGTAATTAAGAACATTGAATTTGCATTCATATTTGAAGTAGATTAATATAATATGCTATCTGCTATAAAAAAAAATTACAAATTTCTAGGCTGATTTTTTCAATCATAGAATACCACATGTCCCTAGACATGCACATCACTCATAACTAATATACACTGCAGTGCTCTACGAAAGAGATTTCTCACACGTAAAAAAAAATGGTTTGGTTTATGACAGAAAAAAGATAAAAATATAGACAAAAGAAGTAAAGCTTTGCCCTGGACTTCAGTCTTTTTCTGTAGTGTCAAGATCTCTGTATATATAAAAGAGCCCATTCCCATAATTAACCTTTAAAATGAATTTTCTTACAGCTCAAAGTGAAAGCTTGCGAAAACAGGTTTCTTTTTGAAATTTTAAATAAAAGATGCATCTTACCCTGTACAAATGTCTTCTACATGTGAGCATATGGGGGGATATTTATTAAAAATTCTTATTTGTGTAATTTTAGAGGTTTTTTCCCACCACAAATAAATGTGCAATTGAAAAAAGCAGAAATGTTTCTTTATTTATTAAAATCACCCCAAAAAGCACAAATAAATAAAAGCATGGAATAATTACGAATATGAAAACCTCATCTTTTTTTATCCCGATTTTTCATGCATTTACAGGTGAAAAATATAGGAAAAACTTAAAAAACAACATTTTAAAATTTGCCAAGAATAGCTCACATTTGTAAGGGCCGAAGCCACAGTTGGAGTGCGGACCAAGGAGGAGGCAGGTAGTTAACCAAAGTTCGCGGTATCAGAAGGGTGAGGCAAGAGAGTAGTCAAAGTCCAGGCAATAGTTCAATCCAGGCAGCGAAGGGTCAATCCGAAATAACAGGCAAGGTTGGTACACAGGAATCAAACAGTAATAACACACCCAGGAATACACAAAGTTAAACCTATACTTGGGCAATGTCTGCAGTGTCCAGAAGGCTTTATATAAGCCAGGATTGGCACCAAAGTTTGGGCGCAATGGCGTCATGACGCTGACGCTGGCGTCCAGGTGCCAGCGTTTAGACGCCGGCGCACATTCTGATGCTGGCGTTTATGCGCCGGCACACGTTCTGACGCCGGCGACCATTCCGTCGCCGGCGACCAATCGGCAGGCGGGAAGACGCTGGCGTCATAGCGCTGCGACCAGCAGGATCCACATGGAGAGGCAAGGGGGTCGCCATTTTGGACGCCATCGCCATCTTGGATGTGAGTGCCTTCCATTTCCATTACAGTACCCCCTTCCTTAGGGGGGGCCTCAGGACCACCATGACTGGGACTGGATGGAAACTGTTTGTGAAATCTTCGGATAAGAAGGGGAGCATGGACGTCAGAATCTCTCACCCAGGAGCACTCCTGGGACCGAACCCCTTCCACTCAATCAGGTACTGCAACACACCCCTGGAAACCGGGAGTCCAGAATTCTCTTAACTTTAAACTCCTGGTGCCCAACAACAAGAACAGGAGTGGGAGAGGATGAAGAAGAAGTTATTGCAGGCTTGAGAAGAGACACATGGAAGACATTAGGAACCCGCATCTCTGGGGGAAGCTGAAGACGAACCGCCACAGGATTAATAATCTCAACAATTGGAAAAGGACCGATGAACTTGGGATCGAGTTTGGGAGTAGGAACTTTGAGACGGATGTTTCATGTAGATAACCAGACTTTATCACCAAGATTATATTGAGGGGAAGAAATTCTTCTCTTATCGGCAAATTTCTTTTGAGAAAGAGAACTCTTTTCCAAATTGGCTTTAGTGGCGAGCCAGATAGCGAGCATGTGAACGGCTTGATCATTGGCAGCTGGAACGTTTGTGAGAAGGAGATCTTGAGAAAACGCTAGAGGTTTCTGCCCGTAGACACAAAAGAATGGGGACCTCTCGGAAGAAGCGTGCATAGGATTGTTGTGAGCAAATTCAGCCCAGGGGAGTAGATCTGCCCAGTCATCCTGGCACAAAGACACATGGCAATGAAGAAATTGCTCTAATGCTTGGTTGACTCTCTCTGCAGCTCAATTGGATTGAGGGTGGTAGGCAGAGGAAAACTGGAGAGAGATGTGAAGTGCTTAACATAAGGATCTCCAAAATTTGGAAACGAATTGGGAACCTCTGTCGGACACAACTTCAGCCGGGAATCCATGAAGGCGAAAGATATGCTGAATAAACAATTTAGAAAGTTCTTGAGCAGAAGGCAACTTGCGCAGAGGAATGAAATGGGCCATCTTGCTGAACCTGTCAATCACGACCCAAGGGAGACAGGTAAATCCACAATGAAATCCATCGCCAAATGAGTCCATGGTCGGGAGGGAATGGGTAAAGGCAGAAGCAGTCCCTTAGGAGGGGAGTGACCAGACTTAGAGGCTGCGCAAATGGAACAAGAAGAAACAAAGTTCTTAACGTCCTTCCGGAGTGAAGGCCACCACACCAGGCGAGACAGAAGTTCGGTACTCTTCTTAATTCCAGGATGGCCAGCCTGTCTGGAGTTATGGGACTGAGACAGGTTGGAGTGACGAAGATCTTGAGGAACGAATGCGACTCCCAAAGGAGTATCGCCAGGAGCAGAAGATTGAGCAGATAGCAACTGGGAGGCCATGGAGGGAAATAAGGCAGGAGGCACAATGGGTTCAGGATCCTCAGAACAAGTGTCTTCAGGAATGAAGCTTCTAGAAAGAGCGTCTGCCTTCTTGTTTCTGGACCCAGGACGGAACGTGAAGGATTGGAGACAAAGAGAACAAATCTTTGAGGGTCTTGAATGCTTTTAAAGCTTGAGGGGACCAGCATTGAGGTTTCCCACCTTTCCGGATGAGGGACAGGATTGGAGAAATCTTAGACGAGAAGCCTTTGATGAATTGTCTGTAATAATTGGCAAAACCAATAAACCTCTGGATAGCTTTGGTGCTGGTGGGGAGGGGCCAATCCTGGATCGCCGAAACTTTTGCTGGGTCCATCTTGAAGCCTTGTTGGGAAATAATGTACCCCAGAAAGGGAATAGAAGAAACTTCAAAGGAGCATTTTTCAAGTTTGGCGAAAAGATTATTCTTCCTCAGACGAGATAAGACTTCCGCATCTGGATCCGATGTTCAATGAGATTTGAGGAAAAAATTAGAATGTCGTCCAAGTAAACGACTACACTTTGGCCTAGCAAGTCCCGGAAGATGTCGTTAACTAGCTCTTGAAAAACCGCAGGAGCGTTACAAAGTCCAAAAGGCATCACGAGATACTCGTAGTGCCCATCACGAGTATTAAACGCGGTCTTCCATTCATCACCCTCTCTGATCCGGATGAGATTATAGGCCCCACGAAGATCTAGCTTGGTGAAAATACCGGCACCCTTGAGCTGATCAAATAACTCAGAAATGAGGGGTAGAGGGTAGCAGTTTTTCACAGTTATTTTGTTCAAGCCACGGTAATTGATGCAAGGTCGTAGACTGCCATCCTTCTTTTCAACAAATTAGAACCCTGCACTAGCAGGAGAAGAAGATGGAC
The DNA here is from genome assembly GCF_017654675.1 of Xenopus laevis. Taxonomy (NCBI): domain Eukaryota; kingdom Metazoa; phylum Chordata; class Amphibia; order Anura; family Pipidae; genus Xenopus; species Xenopus laevis. Next base: position 37,927,763 of record NC_054378.1, on the reverse strand, counting down.
GGATGAAGCCTCTTAGGAGATTTTCCTGGATGTACTCTTTCATCGCTGCAGTTTCAGATGGAGAGAGCGGATAAGTACGTACTCGAGGAGGCATAGTGCCAGGAAGAAGCTCGACAGGGCAGTCGTAAGACCGATGAGGAGGAAGAGTTTCAGCAGACTTTTTGTTGAAGTACATCAGAGAAGTCTTGATAGGCAGGAGGTATGGAGGGATTAGGAACAACGGAAAATATCTTGACGAGGGGCTGGGCCGGAAGACAGTTCTGTTGACAAAAGAAGCTCCAGCGAGAAATTTGAGTTGCGGACCAGTCAATGACAGGATTATGGATGTGCAACCAAGGAAGTCCTAGGACTACTGGAGTTGATGGGCAATCAATCAGCAGAAACGAAAGTCTTTCAGTATGCAAGGTTCCCACTTTGAAGGATAATTCTTGCGAAGACTTGAAAATGAAGGCAGAAGAAAGTGGCCGATCATCAATGGCTAGGACTCGGAGTGGTACAGCCAAGGTTTGTAGAGGAATGGAATGACATCCGCAAAAGCAGCTGCCCGGCCGGGAGCATCAAACACTGTGCGCAGATCTCGGATAAAGGCCTTGGAGTCATCGATTAAGGGATCCTCTTTGTCCCACAGAGGTGATGCCCATTCCAAGGCTTTACCAGTCAGACGAGTAATGATGTACCCCACCTTGGCTCGTTCTGAGACATATTGATGGGGAAGCAGCATGAACTGGATCTCACATTGGTTAATGAATCCTCTACAAGCCACAGGATCACCACTGAAGAGTGGAGGTGCCGGAATACGAGGCTCGGAAACATGAACCAGCGCCACAGGAATAGTGGCAGAAGCAGAGGCAGGGACCTGGACCGTAGGTGTGAGGGCAGACAATTTTTCCAAGATAGCTTCAAGAGCTTGGCCAAAGTGAGTCTGCCGAGCTTCATAGGCCTCCATGCGTGAGGCTATTCCACGGAAAGCTCTTCCGAAGTCAGGCTGGGCTGAGGCCTCCTCAGAAGGGTTCATGGCCCAAGTATAATGTAAGGGCCTGAAGGCACAGTTGGAGTGCGGACCAAGGAGGAGGCAGGTAGTTAACCAAAGTTTGCGGTATCAGAAGGGTGAGGCAAGAGAGTAGTCAAAGTCCAGGCAATAGTTCAATCCAGGCAGCGAAGGGTCAATCCGAAATAACAGGCAAGGTTGGTACACAGGAATCAAACAGTAATAACACACCCAGGAATACACGAATTTAAGGGATAAGCGAACTTTTTCAGTCAGTACAATTTAATCAGCCAACAGCAAAAATGTTTCCCAAATCCTTGCTAGAATTTTGTCATGCATTTTGTTTTGCTAGAATCAGCAGAGGTGGTACAGATTCAGGATTCAGGGTCACAGACCAAGTCAAACACACACCAGTTTCAAGGTACAAAGCAGGATCCAGGAGAGTAGACAATACACAGGCAAAGGTCAGGACAGGCAGCGGACTAGACAAGGTCAGGGACAGGCAGGTTCAGAAACAGATGAGAGTAACTCAGAAACACACCCAGGAACTAAAGAATTAGATCTTTACACTGGGCAATGGGAAATACACAAAGAGCACCTTAAATAATTGAGTTTCGCATTAAAGAAGCTACCAGGAGAGTAGACAATACACAGGCAAAGGTCAGGACAGGCAGCGGACTAGACAAGGTCAGGGACAGGCAGGTTCAGGAACAGATGAGAGTAACTCAGAAACACACCCAGGAACTAAAGAATTAGATCTTTACACTGGGCAATGGGAAATACACAAAGAGCACCTTAAATAATTGAGTTTCGCATTAAGTGTGGACTAATGAATTTAGGCCCTAATTTGGCAAAAGAAGCTTTCAGCAGAATGTTCCTAGGGGATATACAGACCTATCACCCACCTGATTGTTTGGTGAGATTCTATCTGTCAGCCGCTTTCTTTTGACCAGCTACTGATGATAGTGAGTTTTGGATCTTTTGCCACAATCCAAAGATTTACCAGAAAATGAAAAGGCTCTAGGATTGTAGCCAAAAACAGTAACAAAAGGGGATTCTCCAGTGGAGGAGTGAGTGGCATTATTGAATGAAAACTCCACCCAGGGAAGAAAATATGCCCAGATCGACTGATTGCTGGAGACATAACAACTGAGGTATTGTTCCAAAAAATGATTTGTCCTTTCTGTCTGACCGTTGGTCTGCGGATGATATGCAGACAGGAAAGACAAAAGGCCCACAAAAATGTAGACACAAATTGCACTCCCCGTTCAGAGACAATATTCATTGGGGCCCCATGAAACTTAAACAGATGTAGCACACCCGTGAGTGTGTTATGAAATTGTGCTAATGGGTATGATCTTGCAAAGTATACTGGTGACACCCCAGATCCAGTGAACAGGCAAACAAGAATGGCAATGCAACAGGCACAGCCTTATTTTATTTAACAGCTGAAGCTGTAAGAAAAGAGATTAGTTACTTATAATAATAGTAAATAAAAATAATATAACAACAATAACAGCTGTAAGAATAGCCCAGTGTAACCCTGGTGTGCACACCTAAGTCTCTCCCAACAAGTTGCCAGCTCGATATAGTGTGTGTACCGTACCGGTGGGGGCCCCTTGTGATGAATGCAATGCTGTCACCCTTACTTATAATCCTTGCTGGTTGATGAGATGACTATGTAATCCCTGAAATCACCTTCAGTAACTTTGCTGGTTCACTGCAACTCTCTCATCTGATGATTGTTATAAAAAAGGGAGGCACATCTGAACACATGTGAAAACATCCAGCAACTTAGGGGCTCCTCTGTCCGTAGAAACCACACAGTCTCACAGATAGAATAAGGCTGAATATTAATCTTCCAAACTGGCAGGGCAGGGGTTAATGATGACTCACAGTTTATCAGGAACTCTGCTTCTCCTCTCACTGGATTTTCCTCCTGATCAAAAATGGCTGGAAGACCACAACCCAGGATCACACTGGCTACTGGGACCTTGTGCACTTTCCCTCCAGGGAATAACAGGAACCAACTTTCAGCAAAACTGTAGTGTCTTCCTCTGCAGATTAGTGACAGTTTCTCTTTCTGGCTAATCACTAATCCTGGCTGCAACACAACTGCCCCAGAAACTAAGTCTTCCAGCACAGCACAGTCCTCCTTGCTGGTTAATTCCACCACCCCTTCCGGTTCCTGGGTTGGGCTCCTATTGGCTGTCTCCATGCACTTCCTTTAGCAAGGGCTTGTTGGAAATGTAGTTCTTAACCCCAAGCAATAGTTCTGCCTCCAGAAATATCAAATGTTTACAGTCTGTTTTATCACATCAGGGAGCAATTTAGTAATCCACTGTCCATTAATACTAATTATAGTCCCGCATTATAATGTTCAAACAGTCTGCACACATAATAGGGTGCTACACAGATAAGAAAAGCTCTACAAGAGAAGAAGTGGAGGGAGGGAGTGGAATAAAACTAGACATTTTACTAAACCGGTCCACCACCACCGAAATAACTGTAAACCCTTTAGAGGGAGACAATTCTACAATAAAATCCATGGAGATATGGACCATTATCTTTTGGGATTAGGAAGCGACTGCAGCAGCCCCTAAGGTAAGGATCTGGAAGGTTTAGAATGTTGACAAACAGAACAAAAATCAATACAATTACCAACATCCTGTCTCAATGTCAGCCACCAGAGAATATGAGACAGAAGAAAGCAGGTTTTACTGCAACCTGGATGCCTGGCTACCTTAGAGTCGTGAGGCTTGAGCATCACTGCCTCATGAAGGTCTTCCAGAACAAAAAAGTTTGCCTGGAGGGACATTAGAAGGCAAATTTATCTGGGCATCAGACAAGGCAGCATACAGATCTGGGCTCAGTGCTGCCACAATCACTTCCTTCAGAATTTTAGATGCAGGTTCAGACACTTTCCTAGGATAGGAAACAAAACTTCTAGAGAGGGAATTTGCCTTAGTATTCTTTTCCCCAAGCCTGTATGTTATAATAAAGTTTACGCGAGTAAAAAATAAAGGCCACCTGGCCTGTCGGGGATTTAAGCACTTAGCAGATTCAATATACAAAAGGTTCGTATGACCTGTGAACACAGAAACCACATGTTTAGCGCCCTCTAAAATATGCCTACACCCCTTGGATGCCCATTTAATGGCTAACAATTCCCTGTTACTGATGTCATAATTAACTTCCGCAGGGGAGAATTTCTTAGAATAAAAAGTAGATGGGTGGATTTTACCGGTAACAGGGTCTTGCTGTGAAAAATTGCTCCAGCTCCATTTTCTGAGGCATCCACTTCTACCAGGAAGGGGAGGGAAGAATGAGGATGCTGAAGCACCAGAGCTGAAATGAAAGATTTCTTGAGTAACACGAAAGCTTCAACAGCCTAACCAGGCCAAATGCTAGAGTCTGCCCCTTTCTTAGTGAGGGCAATAACTGGGGCCACCAAAGAAGAAAAATTATTTATAAATTGCTAGTAATAATTAGCAAACCCCAAAAACCTTTGAATGGCCCGCAAGGAAAGGGGCTGTGCCCAATCTAGAATAGCCTGAACCTTAGTTGGCTCCATATCTAAACTTGGTCGGAGATAATATACCCAAGGAAATGTGCAGAGGGGACCTCAAATACACATTTTTCAAACTTGGCATAAAGATGGTTCTGCCTTAATCTACGTAACACCTCCTGGACATGAGCCCGATGAAGACTTGAGACTAGACATGAGACTAGAAGAATAAACTAGAATGTCTTCCATGTATACTACGACATTCCGACCCAGGAGGTCACGAAAGACATTGTTAATGAACTCTTGGAAGACGACTGGGGCATTACATAGGCTGAAGAGCATTACCAGATACTCAAAGTGCCCATCACGAGTATTAAAGGCCGTAAATAATAGGCTCCCCTCAAGTCCAGTTTAGAAAAGACGGTGGCGCCTCTGAACCCTATCAAAGAGTTCAGATAAAGGAAAGGGGGTAATGATTCTTAACCATGACCTTGTTCAGACCCCTATGGTCAATGCATGGTCTTAGACCCCCATCTTTCTTCTCTACAAAGAAGAAGCCTACCCCTGCCAGAGAAGAGGAGGGTCTTCTGAATCCTCTCTCCAGGTTTTCTTTTATATACTCTTGCATGGCCTGGGACTAGTTATGGGCGAATTTATTCGCCAGGCGCAAATTTGCGCGGTTCGCCACCAGCGAATAAATTCGCAAAACGGCTGCGAGAATTCACGGGTGAAAATTTACTGGCTTTAAAAAAAAATGGACGCTAAAATGAGACGCCTGCGCCGTTTCGAGACGCCAGCGCAAATTCGCCCATCACTACCTGGGACATATGGACTGAGATAGAGGATATGTTCGACCCTTCGATGGAGAGGAACCTGGAACCAAATCAATAGCACAGTCAGAAGGCCTGTGCTGGGGCAGGATTTTGGCTGCTCTTTTAGAAAAAACATTGGCATAGGAAGAATACCTCAAGAGTAATTCAACCGAGGAAGCAGCTAGTACCTTGGGAACCTTGAAACACATAGGGTCACAGCCCATTCCCCAATGTAGTAACTTGCCTGTGACCCAATCAATTTGAGGATTGTGTTCCCGTAACCAGGGGAGACCCAGAATTACAGAGGTGTGTGGACAGTGAATAATTTAGAAGAGAATCTGCTCAGAGTGATTCCCTATAGACAAGATGAGACTCTTAGACCGAGAAGACATAAGCCCACCCCCTAGAGCAGTGGTCCCCAACCAGTAGCTCGTGAGCAACATGTTGCTCTCTAACCCCTTGGATGTTGCTCCCAGTGGCCTCAATCAGGTGCTTATTTTTGAATTCCAGGCTTGGAGGCAAGTTTTGGTTGTATAAAACCAGGTGTGCTGTCAAACGGAGCCTCAATGTAGTCTGACAATCCATATAGGGGCTACCAAATGGGCAATTACAGACCTTATTTGGCACCCCAAGAACATTTTTCATGCTTGTGTTGCTCCCCAACTCCTTTTACTTCTGAATGTTGCTCACGGGTTCAAAAGGTTGGGGATCCCTGCCCTAGAGGGTTACCTTCAGTAGCCAGTAATTTGAGCGAAGAAATGAGGGGTTGAATGGGAATACCTTTTTTAACCACAAAACTAACATTAAGGAAATTCCCTGCTGCCCCAGAAAGCAGGGCTTTCTATGCACCACTTATCCCAACCTAAGAGAACCGGAATCAATAACTGAGAAAAAGATTGTTGTGGTGTAGAAATGACATGACCCAAACAGGACTCCCCAGACCTGTTTAGGTACTGTAGCTCTTCTGGCCTCTTAGGACAGGTGTCGTGAGAATGCCCTTTTCCCCACTGTAAAAACACAGCCCATTAGCCCTCCTATGGCCCCTCTCCTCAGGAGATAAAGTGGCAGAGCCTAACTGCATGGCTTCCTCAAGGGGCCTAGGGGCAACATATAAAGGCTTAGGTGCCAACATTGGTGAGGTATAAGAAGGAGCAATCATAGGAGTATCCTCCTGGTGTCTCTCCCTATGTCTCCTATCAATCTGGATAGACAAGTACTTAAGGGAATCTAGAGTGGACTGGGTAGGAAAATTAACAAGACTATCCTTGATAACCATGGCCAGCCCAACCCAGAACCGTTTACGTAAGGCAGCATCATTCCAGCCCATCTCGATCACCCAGCAGCGGAACTCTGTACAGTAATCCTCAACCCACCGTATATACCCTGTCTAAGGCTACGGATAGCCGCATCTGCAGGAGCTGCATGGTCAGGATCTTCATAGAGGATTGCCATAGCCTTAACCCTTTCCCTGCCAGCCATTTTGTCCTAGATGCGAACATCTACTGCCAAGCAGTTTTTAGATATTTTGCACTCTTTCACTTTAAGGGCCTTTTCTGGGGCGGTCTTTTAGTTTACCCAGGAAAACAATATATTGTTTTTTTCAGGACAACCTGAACTTTCAAAATATGCAAGAATTTTGGTGTAATTCTACATCTGTAAAAAAATATAGGCTTCTAAGTGTCCAATAAAATGAAAATAATCATGTTTCACAAAGAACAATCACATATATCAGAAACATTATTTACTTTATGTATGAGAACACAGCTGATTTGGAAAGGTCTATGTCTCCTGAACGCGGCAATACCAAATATATATAGTTTTATGGAGATTTCTCACTTGTATAGATCAAAATCTACAAGCAGTACACAACCAAATTTCCAAAGCACCTCTCCACATAACGACATACTTCTGATTTCAAGGCCAAACATTCCACTAACAGTAGGTTTACCCTAGAAAACTACCCATTATTAGAAAGAACAGATTCTGGTGAATCAAAAATGGGTAAACATATCATTGTACTCCAAACTACCAAGTTGCAATTGTTTCCTAAAGTTATAATGTTTTATAGAAATTGGTGAATTTTTTGAAAAATGACCTCAAAGCTTCCAATCTACAGAATCATATCTCCCACACATCATTAGGTATCAATGTAAAACACCCCAAATATGAAAGCCTGGGGTCCACTGAACAGCTTGATGCCCAATATGTATAGGTGTACCCAAACATGTGGCATATAGGGGCCCTAAAATGTAGACACCTCATTTGAGCTATCAGTTCTGTAATTCCAGATACTGCAAAATCAACACATTTGCATCGTTTTAGGGTGGGGTAAAAGTAAAAAAAACAAGTTCACCCCAGAAAACCATATATTTTCGGAAAGTACACATTCCCACTAATCTAAATTGGGTATGCATGTCTTTGTACTACAAAGTACCAAGCCGCAAACCATTCCTAAATTTGGTGATTTTGGTGACATTTCCAAAAATCACCTGAAAATTTCTACCCTGCAGCATCGTATTAGCCACATACTTTTAGGTATCAAGCAAAATCACCCCAAATATGAAAGCCTAGGGTCCTCTGAACAGTTTGATGCCTAATATGTATAGGTGTACCCAAGCACGTAGCATACAGGGGCCCCAAAAGGAAGACCCCCATATGGTCTGTCATTTCAGGTACAGCAAAATCAACACATTTACGTCGTTTTGGGGGGGTCAAAAGTAGAAAAAAGTAAGTTCACCCCAGAAAACCATATCTTTTCGGAAAGTACACATTCCCACGAATCTAAATTAGGTATGCATGTCTTTGTACTCCAAAGTAGAAAGCCGCAAACCATTCCTAAATTTGGTGATTTTGGCGACATTTCCAAAAATCACCTCAAAATTTCTAGCCTGCAGCATCGTATTACCCACATACTTTTAGGTATCAAGAGAAATCACCCCAAATATGAAAGCCTAGGGTCCTCTGAACAGTTTGATGCCCAATATGTATAGGTGTACCCAAGCACGTAGCATACAGGGGCCCCAAAAGGAAGACCCCCATATGGTCTGTCATTTCAGGTACAGCAAAATCAACACATTTACATCGTTTTGGGGGGGTCAAAAGTAGAAAAAAGTAAGTTCACCCCAGAAAACTATATATTTTCGGAAAGTACACATTCCCACGAATCTAAATTGGGTATGCATGTCTTTGTACTCCAAAGTATCAAGCCGTAAACCATTCCTAAATTTGGTGATTTTGGCGACATTTCCAAAAATCACCTCAAAATTTCTACCCTGCAGCATCGTATTACCCACATACTTTTAGGTATCAAGAGAAATCACCCCAAATATGAAAGCCTAGGGTCCTCTGAACAGTTTGATGCCCAATATGTATAGGTGTACCCAAGCACGTAGCATACAGGGGCCCCAAAAGGAAGACCCCCATATGGTCTGTCATTTCAGGTACAGCAAAATCAACACATTTACATCGTTTTGGGGGGGTCAAAAGTAGAAAAAAGTAAGTTCACCCCAGAAAACTATATATTTTCGGAAAGTACACATTCCCACGAATCTAAATTGGGTATGCATGTCTTTGTACTCCAAAGTATCAAGCCGTAAACCATTCCTAAATTTGGTGATTTTGGCGACATTTCCAAAAATCACCTCAAAATTTCTACCCTGCAGCATCGTATTACCCACATACTTTTAGGTATCAAGAGAAATCACCCCAAATATGAAAGCCTAGGGTCCTCTGAACAGTTTGATGCCCAATATGTATAGGTGTACCCAAGCACGTGGCATATAGGGGCCCTAAAATGAAGACCCCCCCGTATGGTCTGTCATTTCAGATACTGCAAAATCTACACATTTACATCGTTTTGGGGGGGGTCAAAAGTAGAAAAAAGTAGGTTCACCCCAGAAACCATATATTTTCGGAAAGTACACATTCCCACGAATCTAAATTGGGTATGGATGTCTTTGTACTCTAAAGTATCAAGCCGTAAACCATTCCTAAATTTGGTGATTTTGGTGACATTTCCAAAAATCACCTCAAAATTTCCACCCTGCAGCATGGTATTACCCACATACTTTTAGGTATCAAGACAAATCACCCCAAATATGAAAGCCTAGGGTCCTCTGAACAGTTTTATGCCAAATATGTATAGGTGTACCCAAGCACGTGGCATACAGGGCCCCCAAAAGGAAGACCCCCATATGGTCTGTCATTTCACATACTGCAAAATCAATACATTTACATCGTTTTGAGGGGGGCAAATGTAGGAAAAATTAAGTTCACTCCAGAAAACCATATCTTTTCGGAAAGTACACATTCCCACAAATCTAAATTGGGTATGCATGTCTTTGTACTACAAAGTACCAAGTCGCAAGCCTTTCCTAAATTTGGCAATAAAAGCAACGGTTTTTACATTTCTGAAAATCGCCTAAAAATATTGCAATTGGCCGCATTTATCTCACCCAACTTCTTACATACAATTGTAAAACACCATAAATACTGATGCCAAGAGTCTACTGAACAGTTTTATGCCTAATATGCATTGATATCCCAAGGCAGCTGGCATGTGCGGACCCCAAATGTAAATAGTGAATATGAGTTTTCTCTACTGCCGATTCGCCTTCTGTAAACATAGACCCTTGACTTCATATTATGTGCCTCAAGACCCTCCTAACAGCAAAGACCCCCCAAAACCATATGTTTTTGGAAAGTACACATTCTGACAAAAACAATCAAGATAAAGACGTCTTTCTACAGCAAAGTAACAAACTGCAAAACTTTTCTAAACATAGAGATTTTTACATTTCTGAAAATCGCCTAAAAATTTTGCAGTTTGCCACATTTATCGCACACAATGTTTTATGTACAAAGAAAAATCACCCCAAATATGGACATCAGAGGTCTACTGAATAGTTTGATGCCCGATATGCATAGATTTACCAAAGTATATGGTGTGTACGACCCCAAATGGAAAAAGGGGAATATGAATTTTCACGCTGGCCAACTAAGCTGCTGAAAAGAGAACCCCAACTGTGCGTTATGTGCCGTAAGACCCCCAAACTGTAAAAAGACCCCAGAAAACCATATATTTTTGGAAAGCATATATTCTGACGGATCAATCTAAGTAAAATAATATACCAAAGCACCAAACAGCAAAACTATACTAAAGATACATAAGGAACAATAATGCAGGGATAAAATTGCAATAAAACCACAAAAATTGTGTAAATCAATGAAATAACAAAATAACTGCACCGACAGCGTAATTAGTGGCCGAAATCGATTATCCAATAGTCACGCTGCTGAAATAAACAGTTTTTAGGGGTAAAAAAAACACAAATTGGTGAAATGAAAAAGTAAAAAAAAAAAATATGTGTATACATGTGTGTACACTTCCAAGAATTGTGTGACAGTGTATAAGTGTGTATAAGTGTGTATATAAGTCCTTATAAGTGTATATAAATGCATATAAGTGCATATAAGTGTAAAATGAAAAATTCAAAAAAACGTTTTTGTAATTGTTTTTTTTTTTTACACTAAAATATGTGTGTATGTGTGTATGTGTGTATAATGTAGGTAGGTGTATGTAAGTGTGTAAAATAAAGGGCACTTACCGTTTTTGGCTGATCTGAGAGCTGGAGAAGAGAGAGAAGCTGTCTGCAGATTCACAGCAAGCAGGAAGTGTGTGGGCGTCGCTGGAACACGAGGTAAGCAGGAGGAAGCAGTGCAGCAAGGCAGACACGCGATTTGCTGTGTCTGCCTCTTTTAGGTCGCCCCTGTGACAATCCTGTCGCAGGACCGACATGACAGCCCCCCAGCCTTGTTGCCCAGGGGGCTGTCAATGCTGCTAAACCTCTGCAGAGGCGGCTAAAGCCGCTGATGCAGAGTACAGCGTGTTAAACTGCAAGAACGTACAATGTACGTGCTTGGCAGTTAAAGCCCTTGCCTGCCAGAACATACGGTGTACGTGCTTGGCAGGCAAAGGGTTAAAGAGAGAGAGACAAGTTGGATCCACAGGGTCGAGGCCAAATGCCCATATTTGTGGATCCCCTTGAAGCAGAGTGATCACAAAATTCACTCAGGACTCCTCAATGGGAAATGAGTGGGGTAGGAAGGTGAGGTTAGGGATGCACCGAATCCACTATTTTGGATTCGCCCGAACTGCATGGCCGAACCGAATCCGAATCCTAATTTGCATATGCAAATTAAGAGCAGGAGGAAAATCTCATAACTTTTTGTCACAAAACAAGTTAATAAAAAAATGTTTTCCCCTTCCCACCCCTAATTTGCATATGCAAATTAGGATTTGGATTCGGCCCAATCTTTCAAGAAGAATTCGGAGGTTCGGCCGAATCCAAAATAGTGGATTCGGTGCATCCCTAACCTCACCTCCGAAGGCACTGAACCAACTGGTCATGTTAGAATCCTTGTTCCCTGAGATGCTGGAGAAAGCTTGCCAGGACCGTCTCTGTGGTTGAACAGGAAGAAGCTATTCCTTCAGCGTCCATGTCTGGCCCAATGTACTGTGATGAATGTCCCAAACCCAGAACTAACTCAAAGGTCCCGGTTGCGGCTCACTCTTTCGCCTTTAACAATCACCTTTGGCTTCGGGAGTAGCCGTCCGCTACTCGGGTGCCACCAGGTCTTAGTTTGAGAGAAACAGGGAGAGAGTACTGAGCAGGCAAGGGAACCAAATGTTGTAGTGGAATGGAGAACAAGAAGCGGGAAATAAGCCAGGTCAATACCAATCAGGAGAGGCAGTACAGATTCAGGACACAAGAGAATAGTTGAGGTCACAGGCCGAGTCAAACACACCAGTTTTTCTTTACAAAGCAGGATCCAGGAGAGTAGTCAATGCACAGGCAAATGTCAGGACAGGCAGAGGACTAGACAAGGTCAGGGACAGGCAGGGTCAGGAACAGATCAGAATTACTTAGAAACACACGCAGGAACAATAGAATTAGACCTTTACATTGGGCAATGAGAAATATACAAAGAGCCCTTTAAACATTTGAATTTCACGCCACCCATGATGTCATATTCGGCACTTAACAGATATAAACAGAACTAGCCAAGCGGCGCAAACCAGGAAAAAGTGGTGCATTCAAGGAGACGTGCCGAAGAGAGCGGATGTGGTGGATGTCCCCGTCGCATCCCCACTAGATCACCAGGGTGAGTTGTCACAAGAATATTATGAGGGGTAGAAGCAGGGGTTTTCCTCTGATGCTTCTCCCTATGCCTCCTATCAATCTATATAGCAAGGTACATAAAAGCATCAAGGGAGGACGAAGAAGGAAAATTAATTAAGCTATCTTTGATAGCATCAGAAAGCCCACCCTGAACTGACAATGTAAGGCAATAATATTCCAGCCATTTACCCTGTTTGAGGTTACAGATTGCTGAGTCAGCAGAGGCAGAACTATCAGGATCATCATAGATAAGTGCCATGGCCTTGAAAAAAGCCTTGATAGAAAGACAAGCTGTATCATACAGGGACAGACTAAATGCCCATAGGTGAGGGTCCCCTTGGAGTAGGGTTATAACATTTGCCCTGGACTCCTCGGTGGGGAGGTGTGGGTTAAAAACCCCAAATGTAATTTACAGGCCTCCTGAAAGGCGAAGAATTTACTGCAGTCCCCAGTGAATTTTTCAGGGAAAAGGACCTTGGATCCACTACAGTGTTACCTGAGTGAGTTGGTAGTGGCCTGCCTCATAGAACAGGAGCTGGAGCAGGAGCAACAGGTTGTAACATAACATCCAACCTTGCAGATAACTTCTGGAGATGTTGGACGATTTGGACTTGCTCAGCCTCCCCCACCATTGGCACACCCCCAATGTCATCCGCCCCACCCCAGCCCATTTCCCCCCAGTTGAAAAGGTGGCAACCCTACAACTACTTCAAACCAGGGAAGCAGTGCACAAGAGAGAGTACCAGGTGTTATTACATTTTCTATTTGTTAGCTGTAAGTTTCAGAACAATCTTCTGTATTCTATCATTCAATTGTTGGTGTTACACAGAGTGGCAAAGTTGCGAGACAACTGTCCCAGTATTGTGTCCAAGTGTGGCTTAGCTGATGAAATAGCATGTAGGCTATGGCAATAAAATCGGTTATTGTCTTATAATTATGGGAGGTGGAATATGTGTCTGTTAGACTAAGGTCCAAACTAGCTTGGATAATAAATACATGTTTTGTGATTTTAAATATTGCTTGTGGGCTTTTGATCTTATTTCCAGTCACACATACTGTATACATGTGTAATTTGGCAGTTTCGCTTTAGTATGCAGATGAACACCCCCTGCTGCAACAGATGTTTGTTCTGTTTAACCATTGCCTCTTCACAGTGTTTAAAATTTGGTAAGAGTGGCAAAAAGTGCAGAACTAGTTTTTTATTTCTGCAGACATAAAAACATTCTCTGTCCTTAATTATGGGGTAGAATGCTTGTAGTTTGCTGAATTGAATATTGAAAATTAATATTTTCCTTCCTAGCTTTTCTTGTGACCTTCAAGCTCTAGTCCTTTCCTTTTCCAAAGGTAAACTGTAAGCTAAGGAAATGCCTGTGGTTAGCACTGTATGCAAGTATTTTGAAGAATAAAAAGAACATGTAAAATAATCAACATTTTCATTTGGCATGCTGTATCATTATAGATCCCTGATGATTCCATGTGATAAAATAAAGGATTTAGCAGCTGATAAAACAATGGAATTTCTTTGCACATTTCTCATCTTCTCATATAAAATTTCCTATTCCACTTAAGTCAAGATGCTTCTTTACAAGCCATAACATTATGGTAAAATGATCAGCTCTTTAATTATCACAAAGTGAAAAATGAGGTCTGATAAAAAAAAAAATCCTGACACAGGCAGAATGCATAGTCAGTGTTTGTGTAAGGCTTCCACTAAATTAAAATGTATCTCATTCTCTGATTCAAATAAACATTGATCACATTTAGAACGGAAGGAAAGAATTTTCGATTTCTAATAACAGACTAATGTATCACTAAAGTAAGAGCAATATGTATTAGAGAATATGTAATATATTTTCAAAAGGAAAATCCTAATTTAAATAAATTTCAAAAAAACAGTATACATACATTAATATACATTTATACTTTATAGGGGGCCGATTCACTAACTTCGAGTGAAGGATTTGAAGTAAAAAAAAACTTCGAATTTCGAAGTGTTTTTTGGCTACTTCGACCATCGAATGGGCTACTTCGACCTTCGACTTTGAATCGAAGGATTCAAACTAAAAATCGTTCGACTATTCGATAGTCGAAGTACTGTCTCTTTAAGAAAAAACTTTGACCCCCTAGTTTGCCATCTAAAACCTACCGAACTCAATGTTAGCCTATGGGGAAGGTCCCCATAGGCTTGCCTAAATTTTTTTGGTCGAAGGATAATCCTTCGATCGTTGGATTAAAATCCTTCGAATCGTTCGATCGAACTATTTGCGCTAAAATCCTTCGATATTCAAAGTCAAAGGATTTTAATTCCCAGTTGAATATCGAGGGTTAATTAACCCTCGATATTTTCGACCCTTGGTGAATCGGCCCCAAAGTGTCATGAGATTAATATTCTTGTTCAATTCCTGTAGACTAAGGCGTATTTATGACCATATGAAGATTAAAAACACTGTGAGGACTTACCCTGGTGGTCTAGGGGGCCAGCGGGGACGCCCGCCACGCTGTTCCTCTGTGCCTTTAGTGCCATCTTGTAAGGGTGCGAGTGGCGCGCTTTTCCCATATTTATAGGCTCGTTGACTCCCAATGCATTTGGTGCAAGAAAAATATGCTGAAAAAAACCTATTGCAATTTGCAAATTCTATTTTTACAATGTTAGCCACTGATCACAGAATTCTTGACATTTGTGTGGACATACAGAGAGGTAGTTTGTGATGTGCAAGGCATAGTACAAAGCACAAAAAAGACAGATCCAATTTGCCATGTTTTCGCGCTTTGCACCTCGCCCTGAATGTTACATGAATTGCTACAAGTCTGGGCGTTAGATATGTCTCTAGACATGTGTCCAGGGATATCATTTTGCCACCCATGTACTATCCTGCCAGTATACTGTACAGTGCAGCACAGTGCAAGGTTGTCCCTTGTTGCATCCTTTGTAAATTATATTCTGCTTCATGGGATGATATATCCCTTCCTAAACAGTTGTCCATACCTACAGTATCTACATGTCAACAGCAAATACAGTTATAAAATATAGGGTAATCACAATCAGTGCACTCTGACAGATATATTAATAATAACAATGCATACTGTATGTGCTGTCAACAAATATGCCTATTTTCCTGCTTAATCATGCATATTTTTATTCAATGCACATCATCACTACATCACCACTACAATATGTATATTAATATGTATATTATAGGACAAGGAAAAGTTTTGAACAATGCTTTGTCAACAGAGATATTGTACCTCCCAAATTGGTCATTGATGATGCAAGGACCTACTGCATGAACTGCTCCCCATTACTGAGAATGAAATTATAAACAAGAGAGCCTTTTGCATGAAACTCTGTACTTGTTCAATTCTGAGAGAGTTGGGGTAGGTCACCAAACTTTGAAATCAAACAAAATTAAAAGAATATATTTTGCTGAACCACTTAACTTATTAATATTTCCTTTACCTTTAAGAGAAACCTAAGCCCTAATGTCACGTTTGGAACCCTAAATCCAGAACCAGTGCTAGGCTCCCTGGTCTCGGCTCTTGCTTCTGCCTTTAACAGCAGCCTTTCACCTCGGGAGGAGCCCTCGGCTAATTGGATGCCGCCTAGGGATGGGCGAATTTTTGTCACCTTGTTTCACCGCGGAAATGACGCCCATAGACTTGTATGGCGGCGTGCATCAAAAAAAAAAAAGACGCGCATCAAAAAAATTTACTTTAATGGGCGTCAGCGATGTTTCACCGGCGGTGGATTTTTGACGAAACGAAATGGGTCAAATTCGCCCATCCCTATTGCTGCCAGGTCTTACTAAGAGAGGAGCAATGAAAAAGGTTCTGGATGAGGGAAGAGGCATGATCGTCTCCCCAAGGATACTGGATGGAAGAACACAACTTGGAAGACAGGCCAGACAACACAGCATGGAACAAGCAGGCCGGGCCAGCACAAGCAGAGCTAGAATGGTAAAACAGGCTGGGTCAAAGCAGGCAGAGTTCAAGGAATAGTCAGACAGGCTAGGATTAGGATTGGAGAGCGTAGAATAGTCATGCAGGCAAGGTCAGATTGGAGAGTTCAGAATAACAGGCAGGCAAGGGTCAGGATACAGAGTTCAGAGTAGTCAGGTAAGGCAAGGGTCAATAACCAGAAGATCAGACAGGAATAAAGCACCCAGGAACTAGCAAATAGAAATAAAAAAAAAAGGCAATGTGCTAAACACTGGGGCTCATTTATTAAAGCAACGCAGCGCATAAGTGGACGCAAAAGATTGTCTGCGCCATCACAAGCGTGATCGCTAATATATTTGCGTGATATTGCGCATAACACAGAGCTTTTGCGATGGTTTTGTTTATGCGCATTGCGCAAAAGATTGGGCATTTATGTCGCAAACGATGCCGTGGTTGTTAGGGGCGTGGCTGTGGGCGTGGCTACAATGCGCTTGCACTGCGGCCGTCGCAGATTTGCGTCTGTATATGTGCAAAACTGCACCCGGGCAACAGCACCACAATTTTTACGACTGCCTCTTCGTGGCGTAATAGTAACGCTCTTCAAAATGCGCATTCCTGCCCAGCTGCGCTAGTATATTCACATTTTTGCATTTCATGTTGCTTAAAAGAGAATTTTATATATGTGTGCAGAGCCACACTGCTAAACTGGGTTCTGGCAAATACAATGGTGCTGCTGTTGGTGGGGATGTTTGTTAACTCAAAGTTAACTCAAAGATGAACAACCCCTGTAAAGTGCATATTAACCACGCCTTCCACCCAACATGTTTACATTGACCAAGGTTCCTTTAAGGGTATCAGGTAGGCTAAAAACCTTTGCAACCAAACAAATATTAGCACAGAAACAAATGCAGATGCGTCTAAGTGAACGCAATATGCGCAATATGTGACGCAACTAATTAAAGCAGTGCATTCATACATGAGCACAACTAATCCTTACCTTTGCGGTATCTTCCTGTGCGCACAATTTATTATAAGCACTGCGACAGCTGATACGCAGTTTCACACGTCGCACCTGTCTGTGTCTACATTAGCGCACAAATTGCACTGTTAAGGTATCTTGCACTACATTATTAAATACTCGCATGCGCTGGGCAAATGTAAGGCCACTGCGCTCTTTTTAGCGCTGCGCTGCGTTAATAAATGAGCCCCACTGAAATCCCTTTATAGTGTTTGAATTTTGTTCAAGTACGAAGACATCATCACGCCGGTGCTTAAAACCCGGAAGTGCACACTGCGTGTGCCATAGGGAAGAAAGCACAGGAGGAAAGAGGCAGCACGCGGTGGGCGTACCCGCCCCGCCGCCCACTAGACCTCCAGGGTAATGTATTGATACACCCTATTTGGGGATAATTCCTGGTTAAATGGTTGAACATATTAATCTGAATCAGTAGTTTTAAAAAAGTAAACATGGATTACAAGAGAACAGATGTTCCTCAGCTATAAACTGAATGTTTTACACAAACAATGGTTATAGCAAAAGCTTGAACAATTTGTTTTCTAAGGGATGTTGTGTGTTTTAGTGGCATTAATGCATGATCATTGGCTTAGAAAAATGTATTATGCATTTTAAATAGTTCAACAGTAAATCTATATTTTCACAAAGCTAAATGGCTTCATAAAACTATCTACCACTATCTACCTATCTCATTTTCATTGTTAGTTCTCCATTATTTTGTGGCAATGATACATGGCTCAGTGAAATTGTCTTCAGAAGCAATTGAAGCCATGAATAACTATTAACAGCTGGAAGCGATATATTTTAAATATTGGGCAAGAGCTTTTTGCAATTTAACAGCTCAAGGGAACACTGGAAAGTGTCCTTTATAAGTTTATAAAGGCTCAGTAATTCCAGATAGGCAGTTAGTGAAAATAAAATGAAAGCCCCTTTACTGTTAACATGGAGGGGTTAAGCTTAGTGCCGGAACTAGGGGTAGGCAGAAGAGACACATGCTTAGGAAACAAAGTTGAGGGGTGGGGGAGCCAGGCATGTACCTTCTCTGGGCCCTTGTCCCTTTGCTGTCCATCTGCATCCCACAAAGCCAAAGTGTATGGGCGCCTGTTCACTCTCTTTGAGTGCTTGTGTGTCGGTGCCTAGCCTGACACTGCTTAAACTCTAATATTATTTTCATTTAGAAGCTGCAGGTTAGTGAAAGCTTCCACCAAAGTGAGGCACTATGGGGCAAATTTACTAAAGGGCGAAGTGGCTAACGCTAGCGAAAATTTGCCAGCGTGACATCATTTTGCCACTTTGCCGATTTACTAACGGGTGCTGGTGTAAATTCGCTAGCGAAGTAGACATTCTCTAGCGCTACTTCTCACCCTAATGCCTGGCGAAGTTGCGCTCTGGCGAAGGAACTTAACTATGCCAATTCAACTTGCGGATTTTACTGAACGTTACCTCTTGCGCCAGACTTGACTTTGCAAGCAGAGTAGAAAGGAGTTTCTTCAAAAATAATTTTTTACTGGGTGATAGGCTGAAAAAGATCGAAATTCTTTTTGGGGTACCCTCCTTCCCCCTTACATTTGGCACCTAAACTATACAGTGGGCACATGTGTAGTGCTAAATAAGACCTCTATTTTATATTATTAAGGTTCCCTGGCCTTGTGTAGTGTAATGTAGTTGCTACAGCATATACGTCCATTGTACTTTAACTGCACGCCGTATGCCAATCAGGCATTGCTAGAGTAACTTTGGACTGCTTATCGTATTATCGCAAGTGCAACTTTGAAACCATTCGGTAACCTGTGCGCAACTTCAGATCTTCGTGAATTTGCACAGCCCTGGCGAAACTACGCCTGGCAAATTGTGGTGAAGTCGTCGCTAGTGCATTTTCGCTGCTTAGTGAATTTGCCCCTATGTGTTGCATGAGGAATGACCACCCAGTATTGGTGGGTGCACTTAACTGTAAGTGGAATATATCCTATTTATTTTTCTAATTTTTATGTGAATATGTCTATGGTGCTATACCTAATATTGTAAAAATTTAGGGGTCAGGGTCTGAACTTTTCTCTTGACTATTTGGTATTTTCCACCAAAACATTCGGAATGGCAGCCATTCTATAGGGGAATTCTTACTCTTCTTATTCTTAGGCAATAAGAAGAAGTAGCCACCCTACTCCAGCTATGGGAATAAAATATAGCAGTTGATAGCATGGTACCCCTGATAAAATACCTAAAGAAATCATCATCTTTCTTATTGATTAGATACTTAAATGAGGTTATATACCTTTCTGGTCATTGTCACAATTCAACAAGTGACTTGTGGATTTGTCACTAAGGGACTCATGTGTTAAGATTATAACATAAAAATTGCCTAGTTTGCTACAGATTAAATCACCTATCCCAACCAAACTTGCACCTGGGCAAACTTTGTGCTGTTCATGTCCTATTTATATTTCTTTTTCTCTTATACGACCAGTTTATAAACACATGTTTTTCAGTCACTATGTTGAATTAATTGTCTGTCAGTTCAGTGGTTTAATTATACACATTTAGAGGTAAAATGTCCTGTTTTGTATTGGACATAAAATGGGTGCGGTTGCCAATACCCAAAGTGGTATGTGTCGGAATACATGTACTGAAACAAAGAACATTGTAATATAATATAAACAAAATATAGAACAAAAGTATTAACAAATATACAGTATCTGTTATACAAGTGCATTAGATGAATTAGATAGAATAGATTAGATAGACAGACAGATACAGTAGATATTGATATATTATTAAGTTCATTGTACATTGACAAAGATAGATTTACAGTAATTTATGACAAAAATGTGCCGTCTTAATTAAAAGAAACCAACCTTGGGAATTAGATTTCTTTTGTTTCAGAAGCACTGCCACTAAATCTAATAGGGGTGCTCTGTGTATAATTAGTGATTGATCAGGCATTATTCCAGGTTCATTAGCTTTGGAAGATTACAGCAATAGTTTTATATTTTCTAAAATCCTTTGCTTTTCTCAAAAACCATGTCTAAACGGTGGACTGATATTAAAGCTCTTAAAAAGTTGTATTCTAATTTTTAATTCAAGTAATAGAATAATTTAGAATTTATACCACAACATATCAATTTGTTAATCCCTCGGTTTTTTAAATATATATTCTTTGTTATGAACTCTAGATAAATCTTTTAAACTATTTCAAAGGGATAAATTGGGTTCAGAGCTTATTGGAAAGTTCATTTTATTAATGTACTGAATTTAAGTTTATGAATCCACTCGCTGCCTCATACACATGACCGTAAGCAGTTTAAATTTCTTTATCCCCAGAAATTTTAAAGCTGTGGAATTGATCTTACTATTTCATTTTCTCAAAAATTTCCTATTTACATAATTTTAGTTCTGGAACTCCCATCTGAATTAAAGTATTCTTCCAAGGCTAGGGTATTTTAACATGTGTTTACATAAAAATACTACTTTGCAAAAAGAAAAACGTGCTTAGACAATTAACCAGTTGTATTACTCCATTTAATTAATCTCTGACACTGGATTAATGAGAAAAGTCTTTTGCAGCAACTGGGCGGATTTTCTTTAACATTTTTCTCAAACAAATGTGTTTATTATTATGGCACTCAAGGACTGCCCCTCAAAAGCTGCCGCCCTAGGTACAGGCACACAAGTGCCTATCTATAAATACAGCCTTGTCAATACCCTCTGCTCAATCCGTAAAAAGCATTTTCTAGCAAACAGCTCCGAATGCTGCTTTACTACAAGTCCAGACTGAGATTCAAATTAGGCCTGGTCATTGCAAGTACTGAGAGGCCTGCAGCAGGCCTGCAGCAGCCCCTTTGACAATTGCCAGCTCAAACCTTCTTGATTATGTTGTCTCGCTAGAGGCTCCAATGCACTCATACGTATTTACATACACACTCTAGTAAATAATTATCTTTTATCATTGTGAGATACTTTATTATTAGTACATTTGTAAATAAAATGGGTCACAGTATTTTAACCTAAGCTAGCCCGCCCCTTTTAAAGAGATACAGGTTAAGCACATAGAATTTCCCTTGGTTATTACTTATTTCTTATACAGTGTGCAAAGCTACCTGCATAGTATGATGAGTAAACCAGAGAACTTACCCAGCAATTGGCAAGATCTAATGCACAGCTTGGTAAATATCTACTTGGGATCTGTTAAAAGGGGGGTACTGTGAATTGTGTACAGAATGCATATAGCTGCATTGAGTCATATGTCTTCTATATAGTGGCTCTGAATGATATCCTCCTTATTGGTTCATTATAACAAACAGGGATTAAGGACAATTTCAGGCACATCAATGATGTCTTCCACCTGCTTCTATGAGCCACAAATTGACTCTTAGATGGCCAGAGTAAGGATAAATATGTTGAAGTTGAAATATTAAAATCAGTTTTGGCTTATGGCCTTTTTTGCGTGTGTGTGTGTGTGTGTGTGGGGGGGGTAGTTCCTTCTTTCAATGATTTCATTTCTGCCTGCTATAATCACCACTAGTTCACAACCCAAAAACTTACCAGTAGAAATGTTTTGATAATGTTGAGTAGTTCAAGTGCTGTGGTTTATCAAATTATGCTTCAATTTGTTCACTGTATTGGTTTTAATTTTCAATATATATTATTGTATAAATTACTTGTGCGTCGCATACTGTATAGTATGATTTGACTACCAGTTCATCCATTATAAGCAAGGCTTAATGAAATGTCATCTTGAGCAGGATGTTTATCACACATCTGCTAAATTAGAAAGAAAAAGAAAAGAAACCCTGCTAATAAGTAGAAAACACAGATTTCTGAGCAAGACTCAAACGTCACATGGCATCTCCAAACAATGCAAGTTCCTTGAGACTTCTCACACACCATTCATAAATATCATAAACCATAAAATGGAATATAAAAAAAATGCTCTTTATTGTGCAGGGTTATTTTGTCACATGAGCAGAGGACATTAAAAACTGCAATCAATCACAAATAGGGAATGGTGAGCAATTAATGAATGGATCACCATAACGTGCTCAGTCCCCATTTGCCTGGGTCTCACTAGCAGGAACATTTAATCCCATTGGAAATTGACACAGAGAGAATCCCTATATACTATAGTAAGCTTTAATAATAGGTACATTTAAAGCTAAACAAAATGACTACAGTATGGGATCCGTTATCTGGAAACCCATTATCCATAAAGTTCCGAATTACGGAAAGGCCGTCTCCCATAGACTCCATTATAATAAAATAATAAATTTTTTTTAAATTATTTTCTTTTTCGCTATAGTAATAAAACAGTAGCTTGTACTTGATCCAAACGAAGATATAATTAACCTTTATTGGAATCAAAACCAGCCTATTGGGTTTATTTAATGTTTACATGATTTTCTAGTAGTCTTAAGATATGAAGATCCAAATTACGGAAAGACCCATTATCCGGAAAGCCCCAGGTCCCGAGCATTCTGGATAATGCTCGGGATAAGTAGTTTGTACCAGTATCACGATAGGGCTCCTGCGCCACAGCTTCTGTCCCAAAATAGAAGCAATGCAAATGCCAAGTCTTTAAAATTGTGGACAAACAGGAACATAAAACCGCAGAAACTGTGCTGCAAGGTTTTTTTATTCACAACATGTTTTCGAGCTAAAGTGGCTCTTTTTCAAGTGTTAATCAGTGCACATTACAAACAGGTTTTTAAATCCATATACACTCCACTCCCTTGGCGTGATCGGTTACTAAAAACATTAAGGGGCAGATGTATTAAGGGTTGAATATCGAGGGTTAATTAACCCTCGATATTCGACTGGGGAATTAAAATCCTTCGACTATCGAAGTCGAAGGATTTTGCGCAATTCGTTTGATCGAACAATCGAAGGAATAATAGTTTGATCGAACGATTCTAAGGATTTTAATCAATCGATCGAAGGATTATACTTCGACCAAAAAAAGATAGCCAAGCCTATGGGGACCTTCCCCATAGGCTAACATTGACTTTGGTAGCTTTTAGGTGGCGAACTAGGGGGTCGAAGTTTTTTCTTAAAGAGACAGTACTTCGACTATCGAATGGTCGAATAGTCGAACGATTTTTAGTTCGAATCGTTCAATTCAAAGTCGAAGTCATAGTCGAAGGTCGAAGTAGCCCATTCGGTGGTCGAAGTAGCCAAAAAAACACTTCGAAATTCGAAGTATTTTTTTCTTCTATTCCATCACTCGAACTTAATGAATGGGCCCCTAACTCATCGAGGTCACTGCAGTGGGGATTTGTTAGCCTGGCCTCATATCTTATACAGTGATCAGTGTAACTGTGGTACTTACAGTCCAGTGTAGTGAAAAATCCAAACAATCCAATAGCCAATA
Source organism: Xenopus laevis (assembly GCF_017654675.1). Taxonomy (NCBI): domain Eukaryota; kingdom Metazoa; phylum Chordata; class Amphibia; order Anura; family Pipidae; genus Xenopus; species Xenopus laevis. Next base: position 37,903,962 of record NC_054378.1, on the reverse strand, counting down.
AAACCATAAATAATGGTAGGTTACACTTTAGCCCCTGTACTGCTTTACAGCCTACAAAGAGAGTCCAGTTTGCTGCAAATTCTACTGTTTTCAATTACATGAACATCATATTACTTAAGTAACAGAGTTGTATTACATAAGAGTTACAATTATTTTTCTCATTCTTATTACCGTGTTGCATTGTTTAACAATGTTGCAATTATGTAACAATGTGGCGAAACTGCCCAGTTTATCTTACCACTCAGAGGATCTGATACTGTACAAAATCTTGTTTCTATTCTATTTCAAACTATTGGGCAGCCACATCTTTCTCACTGAAAAGGAACATAATAACAGGTTAAAATAGAATAAATTAATGTTTGGATCAGCATTATTCGAAAATTACAAGAAGCATCCTACACTCCACTGGTCGTTCATACCTCTTGGGGTCAAACTGTCAAGTTTCTTAATCCACAACGCCTCTTTCTGTAGCAATATTTTTCTGATGTCACCTCCTCTATGTGGCAGTTCAACTACTTCTAACACCAACCATTTTAGTTGGGACACGTGATGGTTATGTAAATTAAAATGACGTGAAACTGGGGTATCAGTAGTTGTGTCTGTTTTAAAATTACGGTTATCTCCCTTGTGTTCTTTTATCCTCCCTTTCACTTTTCGTATGGTCTGTCCTACATACACTATGCCACAGGGGCATTTTAACATATATACCACGTACTCTGATACACAAGTGGCATAACTATTTAGTTGCATATTATTACCCTTTGTTGGATATAAAACCTTATCTCCTTTTATGATAGAGGAACAACACACACAATTTAAACAAGGGTTTTGTCTCGGTTCTGCTGGGCATAGTATGTCTCTCACTGTATGGCCCCGTTTATAACAAAATAATGGCATATCAGTAACCGTTTTACTTATAGTTTTATCATTCTGTAAAATTGGGCAGAATTTTTTTTTATAACTTCTCTTTATTAGAGGCAATCAGTGAAAAACAGAATAGCATATTATTCATACATTAGACCTTTTACACACAGGGAAAAGTAAGGTCACCGTGGTAGATATGTACAATATTCTGTAAATCAGTTTTAGTAAACAAGTCGATAAGAAGAGACATCTATCGGCATTGATAACAAAAATGAAAATAATAAAAAAATAGAAAGAAAATAGAACCCAAAAAGCATTCAAATAGAAAATTTGAGAGTTATACAAATATTTCTAAACCCTAATCCAAGCTGCATTTAGTCACATTGTAGTATTGGTAATAAAAACTTATAAGTGGATTCATTTATTATGATATATCCTTGACATTGGCTGTCACTAGGTTGTAGTTTGCCCCTTTCTGTAAGTCAGCCATGGTGTCCATATTTCTTCGTACTTTGATATTCTGTATTCATTACGGGCCGCCATATGTTCCATTGCTGCTCTGATGTCAACAGCTGCAATAATTTGATCTAGCTGTATGGGGCCCCCTGGTTTCCAGTATTTAGCTATCATAGTTGTGGTGGAGTTAAACAGATGAAAGAGCATTTTTTTAGTAGGCTTGGGGATTCGTTCTAGAAACAGCAGCAGTAGTGCTACTTGTGGCTCGTAAGGAATATCTATTTGGAAGTTGTTTAATATAAAATGAAACACTGATTTCCATATTTGTTGGGAAAGTGGGCATTCCCACCACAAATGTAGTAAAGTTCCATTGTTCCCACAGTTTCTCCAACATAACGGCGAGTGCGTATTCAAAATCTTGTGTAGTCTCATTGGGGTCAGGTGCCACCTGTATAACAATTTTTTATGAGATTCTATATGATTTGTGCATCTGGTTGTCCCTGATAATATCTGCACTGCATCGTGGGATAGTTGTAGGTCCCTTTCCCATTTTAACATTTAGGGATATTTGAAATCCGGAGGATCCATAATCAGAAGTTTGTAACTGCTAAAGAGAGTTCCTCTTGAAGACCATCCTGAAGCTGTTAGCCGCTCAAAGTTGGATTGTAGTGGGCAACTTTTATAGTTAGGTATGTGTTTCATTAGCAGATGCGTTATTCTCACGTGGGTAAATCTATCAGTGTCTGCAAGTTGGTATTTATTTTGTAGGTCCTGGAATGGTAGGTATTTGTTTATTCCGTATAAATCTCTAACTAGGTTCAGTCCTTTAGTTATCCATGATTGTATAGGCAGGTCCTGTAGAAAGAATTGAAGACTTAATAATGGAGTTCTGGGAGAGAGAAGTTTGCCAGTTTCTATCTTAGACCTTTCTTTGTCCCAAGTTCTCATCACTAACTCAGTCGTGGGTAGGTTTAGATTTTGCTTAGGTCTGCGTTGTGGTGGGGTCCATAGTAGCTGGGGAATGCTGACAGTGGATGATTCTGCTGTCTCTAAGTCTAGCCATTGTCTGCAAGAGATTGAACTATGCATTTTCATGGCCGTGTCCAGTAATGATGCTCTATAATAGCTGTTGATTCGGAAGCCCCAACCCTCCTACTGCAACTGGTTGTTGTCATACTTTAGCAGCTGTACGAGGTTTCTTCCCTCCCCATATGAACACATTCATTTGTTTCTGCAATGTTTTAATATAGTGCAGTGGGAGAGCAATCGTATTGTCCTGAATAAATATAACATTTTCGGTAATATATTCATTTTAGCAGCATTTATCCTACCTACCCAAGAAATGTACAGAGGTTTCCATTTAGAGTAACTTTCTTGAATAGTCTTCTGGAGGCGGATATAATTGTATTTGTATAGTAGTTCTGGGTCTTTAGTAAGGGCAATCCCTAAATATGTGATATAGGTATCTCTCCATTCAAATGGGTGATTACTTTTAAGTTGATGCTTTTCCTGTTCAGGGACATTGATTGGAAATGCCTGTGTTTTTTGGGAATTTATTTTATACCAGGATATCTGATAAAAGGACTGCAACTCATGGAAAACATTGGGTAGGGTTATATGTAAGTTGGTTAAAGTTAATACAATATCATCTGCAAATAATCCTATGGTGTTATATCCAGACTTTGTCGGGACCCCTCGAATATCTTGATTCTCTCTTATCCTGATAGCTAAAGGCTCTACCATTAAGGCAAAAATCAAAGGGGACAACGGGCACCCCTGTCTAGTACGATTAGAGACATTGAAGGCGTCTGACAGAATCCCCGAAGTTAAGACCCTAGCTGAAGGGTTAGAATAAAGTGTTATAGAGTTAACGCCTTCAGAAAATTTTGCCCTAGTCCGAATTTATTGAGGGTGCTCATCATCTATCCCCAGTGGATCCTGTCAAATGCCTTCTCTGCATCAAGTGAGTATTAAAGCTGGAATTTTCCCCCGTTGATTATGTGTAATAGGTTATGAAGCCTCCTAGTGTTGTCAGGAGCTTGTCATCCAGGCACAAATCCCACCTGATCGTATTGTTTAATATATGGTAAAACTTTGTTCACATGAAGTGCTAGTATTTTGGAATAAAGTTTGAGATCTGTATTTAACAGAGCTATAGGTCTGTAGTTGTGGAATTGGTCTGGTGCCTTACCCGGTTTGCAATGGTTGAGATATGTGCCTGGAGGAATTCCGGTTTAATTTGTCCCATGTCCATAATGGATTTAAATAGATTCAGTAAATGGGGATTTAGAATATCAGCATATGCTTTATAGTAGGAGTTAGAGTAGCCGTCCGGCCCTGGGGCTTTGCCTAGCTTTAACAGTTTTATAGCTTGGATGACTTCCTCTTTGGTGATAGAGGCATTTAGTTGTTCACATTGTGCCTCAGATGGACATGGGGCTTGTAAAGAATCTAAATATGTTAGTATTGCGTCTTGTGTGGGTTGGGGTTCGTCTCGTGAAATAGATAAATTATACAAAGAAGAGTAATAAGAGGCAAAGTGGTTAGCTATCTTTCGTGGATCTGTGATTGTGTGCTGTTCCTTTAAATATTGTATTCTGGTATGGGCTTGTCTATTTCTTAATTGGAAGGCTAGCAATTTGTCATCTTTGTTACTTTTTGTGTAGTATAAATGTTTGAGAAGCTTTAGCCTAAATTCTGTTTTAATAAGAAGTAGTTGTTGTAGTTCTAGTTTTTGTGTTTGAATCTTGTTAGCCAACTCTATTGTGGGTTGAGAATAATAGTCGTGTTCTAGTTCTTTAATCACCTGTTGGATTGAAGTTATTTTATTTTCTCTTTGTTTTCGAAGGTTAGCTGCTTGAGATATAATTTCCCCTCTCACCGTGGCTTTGTGTGCTAGCCATATTGTTTGGTAATCAACGTCTGGAGTCACATTGGTTTGAAAATATGAGTTCAGAGATGATTCAAGTGTTCTAGAATATCTGGGTGATATAGTAGGGAATCATTTAATCTCTGATTAGTATTATCATAAATGAGATGGCAAGGATGCAGTTTGGGATTAGGTAAAAAACATTAAATATGAAACAGAAACCAAGTATTGAACCAAGAAAGAACCAGCTCTGGTTGAACAATAGCAAACAGTCTCTTCATGGCGTAGGTACTCAAGTAGAACTGCGCCAGATTGTATCCCAGTTGTTCCAAAAACTGGGAGATGTGGGGGGGGGGAAAGTGGGTTGCAGACGGTGGTATAACAAGCAACAGCGCTTGGAACACAAAGAAAAATAGAAAAACAAAGTATGGGAGAGGGCTTAATCCTCCGTTCTCCCTGAGCCATAGTAGTAGTGCATAGGACCAAAAATATCTTGCAAGGTAATCTAGTAGGGCCAGCACTGGTGTTTTAAATTATACTTCTCGCCACTCCTTGGACAACTTTTGTAGTTGCGTTTGCTGCGGGGAGCGTGGAGGAGAGGCCTGGGTGTTTTGCAGGTTCCATCTGCATAGCGCCTTTTTGGCCTCTTCAGGTGTTATGAGAGAGGTCGGGGTGCCTTGCTTATTGACTATTAGCTTAACCGGGAATTCCCACCTGTATGGTACATTGTTGTCCTGGAGTATCTTAGTGGCCTCTCCAAAAGCTATTCTTTTTGCTAAGGTAGCCTGGGATAAGTCTGCATAAATTTGTAAGTCAGCATATTTTGCAGGCCAGCCATCTTTGCGTCGGGCTGAGCGCAGTAGTTTTTCCTTAATGTGGAAAAAATGCAATTTGGTGAGCACATCTCTTGGGGCTGAGTCTGGGGCATTGCGTGGCTTGGGGATCCTATGTATTCTGTCTATTGTTAGTTCAATATGTGGGGTGACAAGCATAATTACCTTAAGCAATTCAGCTAGGTATTCTTCCAAGTCCTGCGCCTGTACAGACTCTGGTATACCACTCAGTTTGAGGTTGTTCCTGCGGGAGCGATCCTCCAAGTCTGCCACCTTACTCGCCAGTCGTTCCATCCCCTTTTGCCTGGTTGTCAGCTAAGTCATTATGTGCATCTGCGTATTCACTCATTTTGGTTTCTATGTGTGACGTGCGCTCCCCTAGGTCTTGTATCTCTTTGCGGATGTCTACCGACAGTTGTTTAATATCCGCTTGCAGGGTTTGCTTAATGTCCACAAGCATGGTTTTTAATTCCTCTGTTGCGTTGTGAGTGTAGTCTGCGTCTGGGATCAGAATCCGGTCCGGCCTGCAGTGGATCCAAGATGGCGCCCGCTTTAGGTTGCTGCTCTGTTGCGGCATGGGAAGCAAAGAATTCAGTAACTGAAGCATTCGTTTTCTTGGGTTGTGCTTTCGGTGCCATACTTCTGCGGTCAACTTCTCCCACGGTACCAGCCTTTCAATCTCGGTCCACAGTGTGGGAAATCATTTATTGGCTCAGTTTGATGCAGAGCTTGTGCCTCAAGCGACCACACTCATTGCTGGCTGACTCCGCCACCCTGGCCAGAATTTTTTCACTTACAGATTACGTTTACAAACGTTTACAAGAGATAAAAATACAAGAGACTTTTTTTAATGTATACAGAAGATAAAGGGTTGGGGAGGGGGAACATGAAAAGAATTGTCTCCTCCTCTCTTTCATCACATGCAGGTGCCATCTTGAGATCCACGCGGTTCGTTTTTTTTTCAAAAAAGATGCACTATGTCACTAGCTACTGCTTGTAGCTTTCTCCCTTGCGTTCTCTCCTAATCTGTTTTGTTATTAAGTGTTTTCCCCATCTTATACTCTATCTATCCAGCTGTTTCAGGTCAGTATATACGGAGCTAGTGGGTCACATGTCTATCCAGCTCCCGGTCAGGCCACACCCCCACCCGTTCAAAGATATTTTTTTAAGAAGAATGAAAATTTTCTTAGCTGGAAGCCCAATCTGAAGTACATTTAGGGTAAATTTTCATGTTATTAAAATTATTATAAATTTATACAGCCACCATATTTTGCAGTACTTAACATAGATCATTACTCATAAAGCTTTGACAAACACACATTTCTATATTTTCTATATTATTAGAACGTTGACTGAATACCTGACATATCAATGTGTTTTGAAACCTTGTTTTAAGCTAATCGGACCCTGACAAAATTTTATATTTTAAATAGGAGCTTGAAATGAATAAAAATTAAACCACCAACCAACCTCTGACTGGCTCATTGTAAAAATGTGAGGGGCTTGTTGTATTTTAAATATTTGGCGGCAACAAGGTATCTTACTGCCTATAAATAAGTATCGTTGGCATGAAAGGCATTAGGCATACTATGCAGTCTGTACACATATATTTTAAGATTAAACTTTTTTTTCTATGAATTTTTGGAATTACAGGATATTTTTCATGGTTTGCGTGTTGGCTTTGCCTCTTGCCTTTATTCTGTTTTTCTTTGGCTCTTGACTGGCCTTAAATGTTCCCCATTATTACAAAGGATATTCTTGTTTGTTGAAATAAAAAGGTCCAAAAACATTGCTTTAGTATCTTAGATGCTTAACTTGGTAAACCTTATGGCATAATATGCCTTTAAGGGCATACTTTATTTACTATAAGCCAGCTGTGATGACTGAGATATGCTCTGATTTTTGAAAATGCATAACCAATTCTCCTTAGCAGTGAACCGCTTTGCCATCTCATTCTATGAAATTCTTTCATTATATGGGACTGTTTTTTTCTCCGAAAAAAACGTACCTGATTCACTTGGACTCGTGAACACAGGAGCTTCTTACATTAATTGATTGAAATTGATTTTAAGATTTTATCTGGCTTTGTAGCTGTGCTAAATAATTTAGCACTTTTAGGTTGAAGCGTTGCTCGAATGTTATTTGGTAACTAAATAATGTGATAATTTTGACAATGAAAGTTTAGAATCAGAATTTAAGCAAAACAACTACATAGAATGTTCATTCCTGAGTCACAGGGGTCTTTTTGATAAATGTGGCTCTGCAGCCAGAAGGCCTACAAATAATAAAAGTGTAATCAAAAAAGCTTTGGAGAAGAGTCAGGATAGGCTTAGGAATTAGCCAGCCTAGGGATGATGTCCCAAATAAGCTGGGGCTAGAGACTGGTTGGAGGTCGTAGGTTATGCTCTTTAATTTTGACTTTGGAGCATCTACTGGCCAACAAGCTTGGATGAAGTTACATAGTCAAAGTTTCTCCTTAGGGGTTAGCTGGTAGGCCTAAGGAACGTGTGTTACGATTGTGTTACAATTGGTATGGTGACTTTTGGAGTTTGATGGGAAATGAAGGTTCCAGTGTAAATTTGGAAGATAACCCTTATAGGCAGTCAGCTAGGGACTTTTGGGACACTCAATTTTTAAAAAGTCATATTTAGCAATTGTGGGACCTATGTTTAGTGTACTATATTATACAACAATTAATTTTTTTTTTTTATATCATTTAAAAAATATGCTGCAGCCTTTTTTTTATCTCAATCTGTGTTTTGTGGGTTATTAGATAACATGGAGTTAAGGCAGGTGAGGTGGCCAAGGTTGACTTTGCCTTAGTGAGGGAAACCATTATAGCTGAGGAGTACCGAGAGTAAAAATTGCTTACTTCTGACCACTGGTCAGTGCTCTTCAAAAATTGCAGCAGCCCTGGTTCGTAATTGCAATCACTGTGGGGGTGCCTAACAACTTGCCAAACCCCTGTGATTCTATAGTAAACAGAATAAAACCCAATATGTATGTGAATAATTATGAATCTGGCCCTAAGTGATAAGAAACTCTAATAATTTCAATAATATAGGAAAAAATGGAGGAACCAGAAAAAATACTTATTCTGCAAATAGATTTTTTTAGTTGTGCCTTTGTGCCTGAAATATATAACAGCACAATTACTATTGTACTGTGACAGGCAGTAGGAATGAGCAAAATAATTCGACTTTTGCTATTAAAAAAAAATACACTAAAGGGCAAATTTTTGCCAGTGACCGATTCGCCACACTCCACGCCACATCGACAGGCGCAAATTCACTACTATTAGGCTAATTCACTAATATTCAAAGTTGCGTCTCAGCAGCCAAATGCTGTCAAATTTTCGTTAGAGTTACTTCAGCTGGGCGAGCATTTCATAGCAAATTTTCGCTAGCGTTCATTTCTGTCAAGCGAAACTTCACTAGTACTCTTGTGCTTAGGTTAATTTGAGTAGGACGGGTTCCTAAAAGTCTTATGGACATTTCTAATAGTAATGTTGGTGCAAATGCTTGAAGTGGCTACTTTTTCAAATACTGTACATGTCCAATGAGCCAAAATAAAGACAGAGGAGATCCTCTAATGCCCTAGACATGAGCCCACTCTTAAGAATATGTGGCATGCCCCTCAAATTAGTTTTAAAAGATTCCTCACATATAAATCTTTAATAGTTTAGACTTTTGAAGGCAATCCCGCTTTAAGAAAAGAAAAGTTGCCAGCATTTTTTTAAAACTTTAATGCATTTTCGGCATACAGGATATGATGTCACTGATGTCCAGTTGTTTTTAGATTTACCTATACTAGATATACCATGACCTGGATGAATGAAAATCTTTTTACATTACCATTTTTCAAGCATATATACAGCTTAATAAATAGGCCCCTTAGAGACGTCACTTCTAATATAAGTTTATGTGGAATACGAATATTATTCACTAGTGATTTATGTGGTTATTGTTTCCATTATATAGTTTGTGTTTTGATGAATCAAGCCTTTGCTAATTTATTAAGCACACACATTGTACATGTAATCAAGAGCTGTCAGTGTACTTATAACCTTATGGCAAACTCTTCAGAGAAAGTCACAGATTCGGGGCTTGGTCTTTAAATGTAAGTACAATAGAAATTAAAATAATGCTTCCTTACTCTCTTGAGAAAAATTATAGCAAGGACAGAACATAACCCTAAATGAATCCATCATTCTGACAGTTTATAATGAGTGGGAAATGGCACAAAAATTATCTATTTTCATTAGAATTTTGAAACCAGTTTATCATGATCCTGTCGAGACAGTTACTAAAAAAAACTAAAAAAAATGATGATTTTATGGTACTTGTGAATACGGCCTCATGCTAAATACCAGGTTAAAAAAAATCACACACATTTTATATATTCAGAAAAGCTGTTTGTGGGTTGAAAAGAAATGTAACAGTGTCACCCAGTGGTCAGTGAAAATCTACTCAGTGCTGTTTAAATATTCACAGTACTTTTGTTTTAAAGGGATTATTTATGAAAGTGTAATGTTAATGTTATGTCATAAATTGGAAAAAAAAATTGCAATCAATTATGCGCCAAGTGTCCAAATAACATTGTGGATACCATAAAAGGTCTCTTCCTCTATGCATAAATAGAAATAATCTGATGTAAAAATCGTTCGACTATTCGACCATTCGATAATCGAAGTACTGTCTCTTTAAAAAACAACTTCGACTTCATACTTCGCCAAATTAAAGCTACTGAAGTGCAATGTTTGCCTATGGGGACCTTCCAGAGCACTTTTCTAAGTTTTTTTTGGTCGAATAGAAATCCTTCGATCGATTGCTAAAAATCGTTCGAATTCAAAATTCGACCCTTGATAAATCTGCCCTTTAGACACCAATACTGTAGTTTTTTTATGTGAGTTTTCAAAAACTTTTCTACTCACATTTCACAGCTGTTTTATGGTAAGTTTCCATTCTTAGCTACGCAACAATAATAATAAATAATCTAACACATTATTATAAATAAACAGCTTTTTAAATGCCACATTTGGGCATAGAATGTAGCAAAGTAATTTTTAGTCCTTCATCGTTCTTTTACATAGCTCTTTAATCTTATCCCTACAAATAGGATATATGCAATGTTTGTGTTTGTTTTGGCTCCCTTGTCACACTTTTACTTACTGTATTTTGATAGCTACATATTCACCAACCCCCACATTTAATAATAGGTGCTAAGTTTGCCCAGGCACTGTTACCAATATAGGGGCAAACGTACTAAAGGAAGAAGCACCTAACGCTAGCGTTAATTTGCTAGCGTAACGCATTTTCGTTAATTCGCCGATTCACTAACGGACACTGGCGTGAATTCACTAGTGTTACTTCGCACCCTTACGCCTGGCGAATTTGCGCAATGGACTTAACTACGCAAATTCACTGACGCACGCATTTTTCTGAACGCTACCTTTTACGCCAGACTTCCTTCGCCACCTCAGACCAGGCAAAGTGCAATAGAGTAGATAGGGATTGCTTCAAAAAAAGTTAAAAAATTTTCTAAGTCCCAAAAAACGCTGGCGTTTTTTCTTTTTTTGTGGGTGTTAGGCTGAAAAAGATCGAAAATGTTTTTGGGGCTACCCTCCTTCCGCCCTACATTTCCTAACTCATGGCACCTTAACTATACAGTGGGCACATGTGTAGGGCAAAATAAAAATTTTATTTGCTGTTTTGAAGGTTTCCCAGGCATATACCTCCATTGTAACTTCAATTTGGGACCGTATGCAAATTAAGCATGGCTAGCGTAACTTCGCTTTGCTTGGCGAATTAACGCAAGTGCAACTTCGCAACCTTATGCTTCCCCTGAGCGCAACTTCGGATTTTAGTGAATTAGCGTAGGGCTGGCGAAAATACGCCTGGCGAAGTGCGGCAAAGCGGACGCTGGCGCAACTATGAATCTTAGTGAATTTGCCCCATAATGTTCGCTATTAAACAGGTGACAGTAAATGGTACCAAATTATTGGTTGCTACTGATATTTTTACCAGGCATCGATTTCTGGCGAAATTACGCCATCTGCAATTTTTCTTGTGAAAATGCAGCAAAAATCTGCTGTGAAAAATTTTGCCGCAACAAAAAAGTCTCCAAGACAAAACTGTTGCAGAGACAAAAAAAATTTGTCATAAGAAAAATGCCCATTGACTTTAATACATTTGGACAAAAAGTCAGTGAGACAAAAAAGTCACAACAAGAAAAATGCCCATTGACTTGAATGCATTTAGAGCGAGAAAAAAAATTGTCACGCACCTAAAACAAATCTTACACAGTCACAAAATATGGAGCGCTCACCTCCCAGAAAAAAACACTGTTGTGTCAGGTGCTGAACCGGAAAACCCAATTCTGTCCTAGGGTCACATCAATACATCGAAAAAACCGAGTAGCACACTGTTGAATTTGCAAAAGTGCTCAAATGTAGAGTTTATTTAGCCCATAGTTCCATAAAGGGCCTGGTAGGCTTGAAACGTTGCCTTTTTGTATGCTATGGGCTAAATAAACTCTGCATTTGAGCACTTTTGCAAATTCAACAGTGTGCTACTGGATTTTTTCGATGCACTTAAAAAATGTGATGCCTAAAGACTTCAATGCACTTTCTTTGGAAGTAGTGTATGTGGTTCTTCACAGTAAGGGCAGTGAGGTTGTGGAATGAACTGCCCAGTGAAGTTTTGATGGCAGATTTTATAGAATTAGGGTTCCTTTGGAAGGATTGAACGATCTTTTTTCAACCCAAATTAACAAAACAAAACATTAACAAATGTGACTATATGTTATATATAAAAAGGTATATTTATAAAAAAAAAAAAAAATATTTATAATAAGGAAAAACTTCCACCAATGTATTCATATTAATTTCAGTCATATTATAACATGAATGAAAGATTGTGCCATAAATAATTTGATTTGAGCTGAGAATCAAGAATATTTACATAGACATGAATTTCTTGCAAATGAATTGAATACATCTGGGAATATAGTGAGTAAATAAAAGGCTATTTAAACTGAAAATCTTTTCTACTAAATATGTTTTTTTTTAAAGTTGTCCTCATGCAGCCTTGCAAGAGTAGAATATGTAAAATAAGTGGCGCCATTTCTGATAAGAACAAGGGTACATATTATATAAATATCTGAACTCTAGGGAAAAGCTTACCCTAGAATATTGAATGGAAATGGGATTCAGCGCTTACTTTGCTGCTTAATACGCAGTGATAAAAAGTACAAAACTGACAAGCTGGGAATTAAGCTATCTGACATGCGGCTGCTATTTGCATGACACAGTGAATTTCCATAATAATGAAACTGAGCAATCAACTGCCTAATGAATGTAAAATTTCTCTTGATTTCTTTCTTTTTTTAAAACTCTAATTTATTTTTACGTGGGATGTTCAAAATAATAATAAGAACTTAAAGTAACTTTAAAAAGCATAGATCTACATTATGCTCAGAGGAAAGCTTGGGGTTAAGCTTTGCAAATGCCAATGAAAATACAAGGATTTCAATATAAAACATAAAATCATTGAGTTTAACTTATTTACCATGTCTTTACTATATGCACTGAATAAATAATTTATATATAAGGAATATGGTGTACTGAATACTGAAACAATCATTTTCAGATTTTGGCAGGCTTGTAAATCAATTGTAAATCAATTGCTCAAATGGAGGTGTGTTTAACCATGTAATACTTGATATCTCATGTAATGGGTATTGTTCAGTTAAAAGTGCAATAAAAAGTGACCCTAGTTTGCTGTGTAGTTCCAAGCCTTGGAACTACACAGCAAACTAGGGTCACTTTTTATTGCACTTTTAACTGGAATCCAAGGGGACACAAAAGTCTAAGGACCCTGTTGCCAATTGCAGCCATTAAAGGTATAGCGACACTTCCCATAGTAACATAGTAACATAGTAAGTAAGGTTGAAAAAAGACACATGTCCATCTAGTTCAACCTTTTTTTTTTTTTTTTTTTTTTATTAACTACCTACAGTATCTGCCAGTTGATCCAGAGGAAGGCAAAAAACCCCATCTGAAGCCTCTCCAATTTGCTTTAGAGGGGGAAAAATTCCTTCCTGACTCCAAAATGGCAATCGGACTAGTCCCTGGATCAACTTGGACTATGAGCTATTTCCCATAACCCTGTATTCCCTTACTTGCGACACTCATCAAAGTGTCGCAATGGCTCATAAAAGCTGTTCTAGGCTAATGTAAAGTTTATGTTGTTATGCCATCTCCTTACAGATCTTATTATCAAAGCCATGAGCTTATTCCTTTACTGGGGAGGTAGCTGAAGGCAGGGAAGGGAAGTTGGCAATTAATAAACAAGTTGTGAAACATGTTTTTCTTATTACAATATGAAAAAAGTTCACTTTCATCCCACTGGACTGATAGTGACATTAGTGTGTAATGAACTGTAAGAAAGTCAGTGTTTCAGCATAACCCACTATGAAATCGTGTGCTTAGTGATGTTGTTACTGCATTAAAGTCTATGGGCATCAAAAAATGTTTGTTCTGCGGTGACATTTTTTTGGCGATCGTCTTTTTTTTTTTTTTTTGACGCACACCGCCATTCAAGTCTATGGGCGTAATTTTTTCGGCGAAACGAGGCAAAAAAAATTGCCCATCCCTACTCTGCAATAATAAAAGAGTACCTTGTATTTGATCCAAACTAAGATATCATTAATCCTTATTGGAAGCAAAACAAGCCTATTAGGTTTATTAAATGCTTACATGATTTCTTAGTAGACTTAGGGGCCGATTCACAAAAGGTCGTTATTCCTTAACGCACAGTTTTGCACGTTAAAAAACGATTTTTTTTTAAAGAACGATTCATCAAAGTATTTTCACATGCGCTAATAGACAGTATTGCAAGTGTTAAATCTACATTACCGCAAGGCAGTATTTTAATCGCATTGTGCTATTTACAGAATAGAATTATATACATCTGTTAACGATATAAGCATAAAATAGTGTGATAATAACTGTGAAATTTAACACCTCCCAGGATTAATCATTACTAAACAACATCAAATGGATTAATAGAGGAAGATGTAGTTATAGGCCAGCAATTAAAGGCCAGCAATTAAAGGCCTTCATGAGGAGCTGGAGCCTTACCTGCCACTAGGGATGTAGCGAACCGCCGATAATGTGTTCGCGAACGCCGTTCGCGAACACCGGCAAAAAATGCGAGCAGTTCGCGAACAGTTTGCGAACTTCGAACATCCGAAAATCGTTCGATTCGAACGATCGAAGGATTTTAATCGTTCGATCGAACGATTTTCGTTCGAATCGAACGAAAATCGTTCGATTTTAGCGACCGAATGGTCGAACGATTTTGACGCGAACGCCTATTGGCGAACGTCGCGCGACGTTCGCGAACTTGCGGCGGACGCGAACAGCCGATGTTCGCGCGAACAAGTTCGCCGCAGAACAGTCCGCGACATCCCTACCTGCCACCACTAATACATTTTCATAGTGCCTTGGGCAGTTCCAGAATACACTACGTTCTGTGTTGTGCAATTATATCAAGTTTTCCAGGAAAAGGAATGACTGGAATACTGTAAAAAGAGACTTCTACTCTGGCAGTGGCATCCCGAATGTCTTAGGTGATATAGATTACACTATTAAGGGGTGACAATATCAAATGGCTTAAAATAACTTACAAAATAACACATGCTATAATATACCACATACAATTCACTGAAAATAAACATCAGACGAGTTAACTTTTAATGAATCAATCATTAATTCTAAAAATATAAGAAGTGATGTCATTTTTAAGGCATGCTTTAAATAACACTTTTTCAACATTATGTGAATCGGCCCCTTAAGATATTAGGATCCAAATTATAGAATTATCTGGAAAACCTCAGGTCCTAAGCATTATTGATAACAGGTCCCATACCTGTATATGTTACATGTGTTGTTAAATTACATCAGTGACTTGACAGTTTAAAGGGGTTGTCCACCTTCCAAACTTTTTTTTCAGTTCAGTTGTTTTTAGATTTTTCAATTGCTTTCCATCTTTAATTTTTTACAGTTTTCCCAAAATTGAAGTTTAAAGTTTAATGTTCCAGGAGCATTCTGAACGGATACAATTTGCTACATTTAGTTGATACAATTAGTTGACACATTTCTCAGCAGCATCTCTGGAATATTAGCAACTTTTGTATCAATTATAACAATTGCCTTTACTGAAACTCAGGGATTCTGCTCAGCAGGAAAAAAGATAACAAATGTATCAACTATGAGGCAGATTTATCAAGGGTCGAATTTCGAGATTATGGGAATTTCTAAGAACTCCCATAAAACCCCATAAACTCAAAATTTGAAAAAAAAATTACCAAGCAAAATGTATTAAAAATATAATTTTTTTTTAATTCTGGTGAATAGGGTCGACCTGCAAACTCCAATCAAAAATTTGTTTTTATTTTTTCAAAAATTCCCCCCAAAAATTGAGATTGATTGTAGGAGGTCCCCCATAAGCTAAAACACCAAATTCGGCAGGTTTTAGATGGTGAATAGTCAAATTTGAATTCTTAAAGGTACAAATTTTGATAATTTTTTTTTGTTTAAACTCGAATAGAATTTGGACTATTCCCTAGTCGAATTACACTAAAATAAACTTGAAATTTGAATTTAAAAATTCAAATTTTGGATTCAACCCTTGATAAATCTGCCCCTAAATGTATCAATTTAAAACAGCTAAAGAGTCGGTGACCCCTCCCCCCAGAGTTGCTTTTGAAGGTGAAAAATGTAACTTTACACTTCAATATTAGAAAAACAATCACAAATAAAAAATAGAAAGTAATTAAAAAAGTCTTTATTTCTGGTGAACGATCTTTAACCAACTGAACTGAAAAAATGTTTGAAGGTGAACAACCCATTTAACATGTTTTAGACTGAATTCTTTTGGTATGCTTTATGCTACCTCTCATATTACTCTTTCAAGCCATGGGATTTTGCCTACAGGAAAACATGCTTCTGCATTTTATTTTCCCCTAAGAATTCAACCTTTGGCTTATTGGGAGTGGTTTTTTTTTTGGCCATACCATAAGTGCTGTTTGAGGATGGTCGAACTGATTTCTCACTGATGTGTAATATAAAACAGATTAAAGGTGCTTCAAAACTTGAATAAATTGTCCTTTTAAACCATTTCTCAATAATAGTGAGTTAATTATTAATTATTCATTATTGAATTATAAACAGTGTCAAATTTCTGTATGCTCACCGAATATATCTTATGGTTCAGGTGCCCATGCCCCTAACCCTCTGCTTGTTACAACCCACACACGGATTTTAATTTTGGTTACTAACCACTTTCCAAGAGTGGTCCTGGTGTTGCAGCCCAAACCCATAGCAGAGGGAAAGAGTAGGGATGCACCAAATCCACAATTTTGGATTCGGCCAAACCCCCGAATCCTTCCTGAAAGATTCGGCCAATACTGAACCGAATCCTAATATGCATTTGCATATTCAAATTAGGGGTGGGAAGGGGGAAAACATTTTTACTTCCTTGTAAAACTTGACGTGATTTCCCTCCCCGCACCTATTATGCAAATTAGGATTTGGATTCGGTTCGGCCGGGCAGAAGGATTCTGCCGAATCCTGCTGAAAAAGGCCGAATCCCGAACCGTATCCTGGATTCGGTGCATTCCTAGGAGAGAGTCTACCTCCTATCCCT
The DNA here is from genome assembly GCF_017654675.1 of Xenopus laevis. Lineage (NCBI taxonomy): Eukaryota > Metazoa > Chordata > Amphibia > Anura > Pipidae > Xenopus > Xenopus laevis. Next base: position 37,887,229 of record NC_054378.1, on the reverse strand, counting down.
ATGATGACATGTGACACACACAAAACGCTTTAGATGTTCAAATGTGAAATAAAGCATCATTGAGTTTTAACCTAATCTAGAAGGTCTGTGAACTGTGCATCCACAGCATGCTACAGTATTTTGGTGGACTGATTACTCAATGAACCCATTTCTTAAGCATACAGTACATGCTGCACAGTAGGTAATTCCAGGACACAGTTGCCTTGGCATATTGTTATTCATATTCAATGTTTGGATCATTTTACACTGTCATGGCATATGAAATAGCATGCTCAGAAAGAAATATGTGTTTATAGCACACACAATACATAAAACAGTGGTGCAGAAATTAGTATTTCTCTCTTGTGTTGTCAGGATCCTGAGTTTTATTCTAGACATGACATTTGTGAATGGAATTTGCATGTTTAGCCCATGTTTGCAAGGACTCCCCTCATGTTACTCTAGTTTTCTTTTCAAACTAAAAATACAGGCAAGTTATTTTGGATCCTTCCTGATAAAAGAAGAACTTAGGTTGCTACTTCTGGGGTTGAAGCTGATGTACAGTAAATACACTCTCTTGATATTAATGCAACTTCAAGTGCTATTTTTCCCTTCATATGCCTCAACTGAATGTTTGTTAGCATTACTGTGTATTCTCATTGATGGTCAGACTTGCATCTTCCATTGAATCCAAAATAGCGCGCATAGAGAAAAAGAGTAGCAATCAATATCTTTCAGAGAAATGGTTTAGCTGCTGTTACAAAATTCATATCTAGAAAACTCTTCAGTTGCCGGATTTGTATAATTTATTTTCATTCAAACTTTAATGTTGAAACAAAAAAGTAACACAAATTGAGTGAAAAGTATTATTTGTGGAAAAGGTCTACAGTACTGTGGTTTGCTTTATTATAAGCATGTGACATCAATTCTAATTATAGAATAATCAAGTGGTACCAGAGTCACCTTGTTTATACTAGAGGTACAGGTGCTTTTGATCTATATTAATCACTGGAACAGTCAGCATTGACTCCTATAAATATTTTGTACAGGGAATGAACAGAGTTTTTAAGGGATCACGTTATAATGTTATAAGATAAAAATGACTATATAATACATACATATATAGTTTGTGCTTGCATAATTAAATAAATCAGTTTAACTTTTGACATTTGTGGAAGACCTACATAGGATATTACATATTGTCATGGGAACAGCAACCTATAAATAAATAACAACACACCTGAATGTTCAGTATGAACAATCAGTTACTCTAAGACCCTCTCACAGGCCATGAATTATGAAGAAATGGATTGTATATGAAAGGAGGTATAAGCAGAATTAGTTGCAATATCGGGATGACTTGAAATTTTTTTGTATTTAGCACATTCTTAGAAGCTAGACCTGCCAGGCTATGCCTCCTCTCTCTTACAGTAAATCAGGTTTTTTTTGCTTGGTACATACTCTGAGAATGTAATATTTTTATTACTCAGTACATACCCTGAAAATTGAATATTAGTGGAAACTGTTGAGTTCTCTATTTGCCCACTAGTCATGAAATGCTTGCTAAGGACTGAGAAGCATATGTGTAACCATTTTCCAATAGTTATTTTACAACTTTGTAAGTTCTTACGTTAACACATTAATGCAGCACTTTATAGAGATGCTCATCATTTATATCAGTCCCTGGAGGAAACCAATGTATTAACAAGGAGAACATACAAACTCTTGTGCCACAGTGCTGGAAAGTAAAAGTACTGATCCCCAAGCCACTATTTCATCTCCATCTCTCTCTCTTCCTCTCTCCCTCTCTCCCAAATCAGTGTACATATAATTACACTATATAATTTGGACCATTTGATAACATTATTACACAGATCTTACCAGGATACTGTATATAGGTCTGCATTTCAGGATTAATAGACCTTGAGTAAATTTGAAAATATTAATTTTCTTCTACATATAAAATCATAACAGAAGCTAAGACTGAAAAAAAAAATCTATCAAATTCATCCTCACATAAATCTCCTTTATACTGATCCAAAGGACCCCCCCCAACAAGGCATTAGACAGCTGAACGACAAAATTAATTCTTAATTCCATCACACTGATTTCTTCTTGCACCAGTAATGATATTTCTCACTTGATCAATAAATTCTTTACCTTTGGCAGCTTCAAATTGATTTAATAACATGTTCAATTGATCTAGCAATTACCGTCAACATAAGCAAAATATTATTTAGTTTCAAGGACCCCATCTTTTATATTATTTCTTATTCTAACCACAAGGGATGGACTAGTGTCCCCAATACCTATAGTTACATAGTTAAATTGGGTTGAAAAAAGACAAAGTCCATCAAGTTCAACCCCTCCAAATGAAAACCCAGCATCCATACACACACCCCTAACTACTTTTAATTAAAATTCTATATACCCATACCTATACTAACTATAGAGTTTAGTATCACAATAGCCTTTGATATTATGTCTGTCCAAAAATCATCCAAGCCATTCTTAAAGGCATTAACTGAATCAGCCATCACAACATCACCCGGCAGTGCATTCCACAACCTCACTGTCCTGACTGTGAAGAACCCCCTACGTTGCTTCAAATGAAAGTTCTTTTCTTCTAGTCTAAAGGGGTGGCCTCTGGTACGGTGATCCACTTTATGGGTAAAAAGGTCCCCTGCCATTTGTCTATAGTGTCCTCTAATGTACTTGTAAAGTGTAATCATGTCCCCTCGCAAGCGCCTTTTTTCCAGAGAAAACAACCCCAACCTTGACAGTCTACCCTCATAATTTAAGTCTTCCGTCCCTCTAACCAATTTAGTTGCACGTCTCTGCACTCTCTCCAGCTCATTTATATCCCTCTTAAGGACTGGAGTCCAAAACTGAACTGCATACTCCAGATGAGGCCTTACCAGGGACCTATAAAGAGGCATAATTATGTTTTCATCCCTTGAGTTAATGCCCTTTTTTATGCAAGACAGAACTTTATTTGCTTTAGTAGTCACAGAATGACACTGCCCAGAATTAGACAACGTGTTATCTACAAAGACCCCTAGATCCTTTTCATTTAAGGAAACTCCCAACACATTGCCATTTAGTGTATAACTTGCATTTATATTATTTTTGCCAAAGTGCATAACCTTGCATTTATCAACGTTGAACCTCATTTTCCAGTTTGCTGCCCAGTTTTCCAGTTTAGACAGATCACTTTGCAAAGTGGCAGCATCCTGCATGGAACCTATAGTTCTGCACAATTTAGTATCATCTGCAAAAATAGAAACAGTAATTTCAATGCCCACCTCCAGGTCATTAATAAACAAGTTGAAAAGCAAGGGACCTAGTACAGAGCCCTGCGGTACTCCACTAACAACACTGGTCCAATTAGAAAATGTTCCATTTACCACCACTCTTTGTAGTCTATCTTTTAGCCAGTTCTCTATCCAGGTACAAATACTATGTTCCAGTCCAACATTCCTTAATTTAACCAGTAACCTTTTGTGTGGCACTGTATCAAATGCTTTAGCAAAGTCTAAGTAAATCACATCCACTGCCATCCCAGAATCGAGGTCTCTACTTACATTCTCGTAAAAAGAAATTAAGTTAGTCTGGCAAGATCTATTACGCATAAAACCATGCTGGCACAAACTCATAGTATTATGATTTGCTATGAAGTCCAGTATCTTATCCTTTATTAACCCTTCGAAAAGCTTTCCTAATACTGACGTCAGACTAACTGGCCTATAGTTTTGAGGCTGAGAACGGGATCCTTTTTTGAATAGAGGCACCACATTAGCAATTCGCCAGTCTCTCGGCACTATGCCAGATCTCAATGAATCCTGAAAAATTAAGTAAAGAGGGTTGGCAATCACAGAGCTAAGCTCGCTAATTACCCTGGGATGAATACCATCTGGCCCTGGACCTTTGTTAATCTTAACATGTTCAAGTCTCTTTTGAATTTCTTCATGTGTGAACCATGCATCATTAGTTGTATTACTAGAATTGGGAGTGTTAAGAAGGAAACCTTCACTTACTGGTTCTTCATTTGTGTAGACAGATGAAAAATACGAGTTCAGAATCTGCGCTTTTATTTTGTTTTCATCAACCAGCTGACCCCCCCCTCTGATAGTAAGGGTCCCACCCCTTCCTGCTTCATTTTTTTACTATTGACATATTTAAAAAATAATATTGGATTTTTTTTACTGCTTGCTGCAATATCCTTTTCTATAGCAATTTTAGCTTGCCTTATAGCTTCTTTGCATGATTTATTGGCCTCCTTGTACCTTATAAATGTTTCGGCTGTACAAGCTAACTTGAAAGCCTTAAAAGCACGTCTTTTCTTACCCACCTCAACACCAACGCTTCTATTGAACCAAAAAGGTTTTGCTTTGCAACGACGTTCCTTGCTTACAAGTGGAATATACTGACAAGTATATTTATTAAGCAGCATTTTAAAGACTTCCCATTTTTGTTCTGTGTTAAACCCTGTGAAAAGCAAAAGTATGTAGGGGCATTTTTTTCCATACAATAACAAACCCAATGAGCTTTACTGCACTTCTCTGAATATCCAATTTCAACATATATTTTGTATTTAGTGCCCAGAAATGAATCCTATATTAAATCTGAGAGTTAACCATAGATTCATAAAATGGAAACCTCAATCTCATTCCACTTATTTTTACAACCTTTTCTGAAATCTGTTGTGTACCCTAGGGTAGTTTGTAGTTTGACACGAAGATAAACACTCCCATACTCCAATATGTTAGAAGAAATTTTACTAAAGTATTAATATAAGGCAAACTGAAAAAAACGGTGTGCTCCTTCCATAGTATTATCTACAAGAGGAAGTATAAGCTCAAGAAAGCAAGAATCTGGACCATGGGTCAAAAATAGAGTGGCTACAAAGGACCAAATGGTGGTGATGTACAGTTACAAATTAATAATGGATATAACAATTTGTCAATTTGTGAATTTTAATATATATATATATATATATATATATATATATATATATATATATATGTGGATATTTAATATTTAAGTGGAAAAGGGCATTTATTTATTTATTACAAACATATAACCCAGCACACTATTTTTATTGGGCTTTAGTTTCAGTGAAGGGGTTACTTGCTCTTTATACCGTCTCCCCTTTACCCCTTTATTTTTGGTAGGCCTAATTTGCAATGAAGTTTCCCTTTTTATGTGAAGTAGCTATTTGTCCTTTAACCCAACTATTAATTTACCATTTATCTTTGTGTGCCGGCATAATTTGACCATAAACTTTCTGACCATTATTGTAGTAGAGAGACATGTCTTGACATTGACTAGTCCTGCCTTTTTTCCTCCTAAGTCCTCCTTCCTCATGGTCTTCTGTACAATCTACCCCCTTCAGTAAGGGTGGCCCAAAGAGAAAGAAACTTGTGGAGAATCCCCTTTTACAGACAAAGGAAACTGACACCCCTGGTCAATAGAGGTACTTACCAGAAATCAACACAGCTTCCCCCTCCCAACTGTGTATGACCCCATAAAATACTAAATGAGCACTTTCTGAACAGCAGAGAACCGTAAGTATTAAAGATCACTACATGTATAAAAATCTTAAAACAACTAGTTCTATAAATAAAAAATCAGCCAATTGTACCAAATGTTATCCAGCACATACAAATGAAGATCTCTTCCATACAAAACATTGTTTACATGGCTCCGCATATGTTGACCAAACACACTTAATAGTCTGTGCTTATTGCTGTTCTAGCCTTTGCTATGTTTAAATAGTTGTTTTATTTAATTTATGGGAAAGTCAAAATGTAGGAAAGAAAAAAGAAAGAAAGAAAGAAAGAAAGAGACATCTGCTGTTTTTACATTTTTAGTTCTTTAGTTAGTCTCAAAAGCACTCAGTGCAGACAATCGGTCGGGTCAGAGTAGTTATATTGTTAATTTTAACTTGCTTTCTATGCATGCCGAGAATGAATTTCATATAATCAAAGTTTGATATTTCTGGAGAGATCAAAAGAGACTGTGAAGTGGTGAGCAGGTGCAGCAGACATCTTAAAGGATCTGAAAATGCAATTAACCAGCAAATGAGCCTTGGAAAACCTAGTCTTCCCGAACAGATGAGCACAATAAAAGCTACTGAGAAATGAGATGGCCAGAGCACTTGAATAACAGCAGCGAGCCGATAGGCAGCTGCCCCATATCTTGACCTTTTGAAATACAGAACAAATCAGATACAGAGAGGATAGTTGGTATAATTATGTAAATACTGTATGCAGTCCTCTTATAAATGATTAAAGAGTTTACCGATTGTTTTTCCATAGACTGAGTTTAGCCAAACACAACGATGAAATGAAGTGGCTCTTGAATTGTGCTACCTGCAGCAGAAAACATATCTTGAAAATGGTAGAAAACTAATGGAAAGCTATATTTCCCACTGCAATACAGTGGTATGGTTGATTAAACTCGAGAAAACTCGAAATCCACACATAATAAAGGGTTGGTCAAACCTAAATAATACTTTTATTCTAATACAGTGATCCCCAACCTGTGGCTCGTGAGCAACCCCTTGGATGTTGCTCCCAGAGGCCTCAAAGCAGGTGCTTTTTTAATTCCTGGCTTGGAGGTGTATGCTGCCACACAGAACCTCCTGTATGCTGCCAGTCCACATATAGGCTACCAATAGCCAATCACAGACCTTATTTGGCACCCCAGGGACTTTTTCACGCTTGTGTTGCTCCCCAACTCTTTTTTACATTAGAATGTGGCTCACAGGTAAAAAAGTTTGGGGATCTCTGTTCTAGTCTTTATTCGAGTTATCTGGATTATTATTATGTACTGTATAAGTAATGCCTGAATTTGTTTTAAACATGCTTAAAAAAAACCACCTTGTTAATTTTCACCAAGTGGACTCAATATAAAAGAGATCTGATTCTGAAGTAATAGGTTGATAACATTATGTCATATTCTAATATACCTTTTTCTGTTTTATTTAAATTAACCGTCCTTGTGAAAAGCCAGTTCAAATATTTACAGCCTGTACATGGGCATAAATACACTTCAGAGTGTAGGAAAGGTAAAAAGTTTGATATTTACAAAGAACTGAAAATTGAGTAGTCAAATGAACCAGAGAAGGTTAGTATCCTCCTCTAGTACACAGAGCATTCTGGATATTGCTTGGCTATGGAGCAACTTTATTTTCCACCACAAAGAACAATGGAAGGAGGGGTTAATATGCAAAAGGAGATGAAACTGGTCCAGCAAATAAAGCAAGGAATTTATTTTACAAAAATTTGAGTTCAATATTTATAATACAACACAAGATACAGGTATAGGATCTGTTGTCTGGAAAGCATTCACCCAGATCCAAAATATTGGAAGGCCATTTCCCATAGATTCAATTTTAATAAAATAATTCAGATGTTTTCAAAATGAAAAGGCTGCAAGTTTGGGGAAAGTAATGATAATGTGGGTTTTTAATTACCCAGATATTGACTGGAGCAACAATACTGCCAGGACAGTTAATGGGAAGTTTATAAACTTGTTGTATGACAATTTCATCGAATAGTCCAACTTCGATTCGAAGTTGAAAAAAACTTGAAAAAAGAATATCAAAATCTATCATGTACTGTCTCTTTAAAACTTCGACCATTCGCCACCTAAAAGCTGCCGAAGTGCTGTTTTAGCCTATGGGGGACCTCCTAGAACCCGTATGGAGGCAATTGGGGGAGTTTGGGAGATCAAAGGTCAAAGTTTAAAAAACCTTTGAATCGAAGTAGATCAAAGTAGCGCTACTTTGAATCAGACGATTCAAAGTAGGCCCACTTCGACCCGAAAAAAAACTTCGACCACCATTCGATTGGTCTTTTTGAATTCGAAGTTCAACCTTTGATAAATCTGCCCTTTATGTCTGGTGCAGCAAACAAACATACAATGGTGCAACAAAAGCTAATTTTAGTGCCTTAAGGGCTTACCTTCAGAGCATAGATTGGGCCAGTATGGTCTCAGCTAAAAACACAGAACAGAAATGGTTGTCATTTAAAATGATAATAAATTGTTACTGTTCTCAATTTATTCCCTTAAGGAGTTAATGTAGAAGCACCAAGAAGCACCCAATGTGGATTAATATAGAGGTAAAGAAGTTAATAGGAAAGAAGAGACTGCATTTAATATGTACTGTGGGGACAGAAGCTGCATTTAATAAATATAAACATTATAATAAATTATGTAAAACTGCAATCTGGAAGGCAAAGATAGGAAATGAAGAGTGCATTGTGGCAGAGGCTAACTAAGTTGTTTAAGTATATTAATAGTAAAAAGTTGTAAGTATGATTTTAACAGATACAGTTCAGTTATTTTCTTCAGTGTAAACAATAGAGGAGTCAGAATTCCCAGGCTCACTTTATAGCTGCACTGTTGGCTCAGCTCAATCTAGTCAGTGGCTGACTCAGGATATGGTTCATAAAGCTTTAATAAAAATGAATGTAAACAAGGTGCCAGGACCAGATGGCATACATCCCCTGGTTCTAAGTAGGGATGTAGCGAACGTCGGAAAAAAAGTTCGCGAACATATTCGCGAACTTGCGCAAAAATGCGAGCGGTTCGCGAACCCCATAGACTTCAATGGGAAGGCGAACTTTAACATCTAGAAAAGACATTTCTGGCCAGAAAAATGATTTTAAAGTTGTTTAAAGGGTGCAACGACCTGGACAGTGGCATGCCAGAGGGGGATCAAGGGCAAAAATGTATCTGAAAAATCTGCCTGTGTGTGCTTGGAAGAGATAGTGTAGGGGGAGAGCTGTTAGTGATTTCAGGGACAGATGATAGTAAGCTTGCTGGCTAGTAATCTGCTTGATACTGCTCTGTATTGGAGGGACAGAAGTCTGCAGGGATTTGAGGGACATTTTAGCTTAGGTAGCTTTGCTGGCTAGTAATCTACTGTTCTCTTTAAACAACTGCCATACGTTGACCTTGTAGGCATTGTTTGCCCAGTTTTTTTGGACGCAGCCACTGAAGCACAGTTGCCAGAAAAAATATGCCATATAAATGCTGAAAATAGTAATTTTTCGCCATACGTTGACCTTGTAGACATTGTTTGCCCAGTTTTTTTGGACGCAGCCACTGAAGCACAGTTGCCAGAAAAATTATGCCATATAAATGCTGAAAATATAAATTTTTTTGGTTGCAGCCACTGAAGCACAGAGGCCAGAAAAATTATGCCATATAAATGCAGAAAATATGCATTTTTTTGGTCGCAGCCACTGAAGCACAGTTGCCAGAAAAATTATGCCATATAAATGCTGAAAATATAAATTTTTTTGGTTGCAGCCACTGAAGCACAGAGGCCAGAAAAAATTATGCCATATAAATGCAGAAAATATGCATTTTTTTGGTCGCAGCCACTGAAGCACAGTTGCCAGAAAAAATATGCCATATAAATGCTGAAAATAGTCATTTTTTGCCATATACGTAGTCAACGTATGGCAAAAAATTACTATTTTCAGCATTTATATGGCATATTTTTTCTGGCCTCTGTGCTTCAGTGGCTGCGGCCAAAAAAACTGGGCAAACAATGCCTACAAGGTCAACGTATACACTACTACAGCGGTGGATACGGATTACGTAAAATATATTATGGCTGCTTGAAAAAAGTCACTCCGGTGTTTTTTCTGGAGACGGTAATATTATGGATATTTAGACAGAATGTGAACAAGGTCACACAGCTAGATGGCGGGTTGAAGAAAACAGTGTGCAAATAATGCCTACAGGGCAAATAATGCCTAAAAGGTCAACTTATACACTACTACAGCGGTAGTAAAATAAAAAAAAGTAAAATAAAAAAAAATGAATATTAAAAAAAAAAAATTAAAGTTGGTGCTGCTGAACTACTAGGAGCAGCAGATTAGCACACCAGTCCCACTCCCCAACACTGCTAGACTAATCCAGTGCTCAAACAGGACATTATTGAATTAGAGAGGGTGCAAAGAAGGGCAACTTAGCTGATAAAAGGTATGAAAAATCTTAGCTATGAGGAAAGACTGGCCAAGTTGGGGTTGTTCACGTTGCAGAAGAAGTGCTTAAGGGGTGATATGATAACTATGTATAAATATATAAGGGGATCATGTCATAATCTCTCTAATGCTCTATTTACCAGTAGGTCTTTCCAGCTAACGCAAGGTCACTCATTCTGATTAAAAGAAAGGAGGTTCCATCTAAATATTCAGAAGGGTTTTTTTTTACAGTGAGAGCTGGGAAGATATGGAATTCTCTCCCTGAATCAGTCATACAGGCTGATACATTAGATAGCTTTAAGAAGGAGATGAATGGCTCATAGTACAAGTTGATCCAGGGACTACTCCAATTCCCATTTTGGAGTCAGGAGGGAATTTGTCCCCCCCCTCTGAAGTAAATTGGAGAGGCTTCCAATAGGAATGTTTGCCTTCCTCTGGATCAACTAGCATTAAAAGGTTGAACTTGATCCTAACTTACTATGTTACTGTAATGGAAACTTCGACACTCACCCAAGATGGCGTCCAAGATGGCAACCTTCTGCTCCACCGCATGGCTCCTGCTGGGCGCTGTCCTGTGACATCAGCGCCTTCTCGATCTGGGATTGGTCGTCGGCGACGGAGCGGACGCCGGCGTCAGAATCGGGCGCCGGCGTCAGGACGTCAGCGTGAGGACGCTGGCGTCAGCGTCTGACGCCAGCGCGTCAATATTTTGGCGCCAAGACTTGGACTATTTAAACCCCATTGCCCCTTTCTTCATTGCCCAATTATAGGTTCCTTTGACTAGTGTTCCTGGGTGTGACTTCTAATTCTGATTATCCGTGTATCTCCATTGTCTGCCGCCTGAATTGATCTTTTGCCTGTACCCTGACTATTCTTCTGGATAAACCCTTTTGTACCTCGAACCTGGTTTTTGTCTCCACTTTGGTCCACTTCTATTACTGCTGCGCCTTCGGGCCCATTACAGTATAATTGGGCCATGGACCCTTCGGAGGAGGCCCAAGCACCTCTTGATGTCGGAGGGGCTATTCGTGGGTTAGCTTCTCGGATGAAGACTTATGAAGCTCAACAATCCCATTTTGGCCAGGCCCTCGAGGCGATCCTGGAGAAGTTGACTGCTCTGTCTCCCGTGGCTCCGCTGGTTGTGCCTGCTCCGGCCATACCTATTCCGCTCCAGGTTTCCGAACCTCGTCTTCCTGCTCCACCTCTCTTCAGTGGTGATCCTGAAGCGTGCAGAGGCTTTATCAACCAATGCGAGATTCAGTTTGCCCTGCTTCCTGGTCAGTTCGTTTCCGAACGTGCAAAGGTGGGTTATATAATCACTCGTCTGCAGGGAAAAGCTTTGGAGTGGGCATCACCCTTTTGGGAAAAGGAGGATCCGCTGATTGACAACGCCAGGGCGTTTGTCCAAGAGCTTCGCACCGTGTTTCATGCTCCAGGTCGTGCCACTGCATCCTCCGCTAGGCTTTTTCAACTGCAGCAAGGTGTTCGCTCTGTCTCCGAGTATGCCATTGAATTTCGCACCCTGGTGGCGGAGACTTCTTGGAACAACGACGGTTACCATGCAGCCTTTTACAATGGTTTAGCCATGCGGATTAAGAACGATCTGGTATCCCGTGAAATCCCTCCCAGATGGGAGGACCTGGTCGCTTTGGCTGTGAAAGTGGATACTCGCCAGCGAGAATTCCAAGTCGAATTAGACCGTGAACGCTCAAAGAGAAGTTCCCGATTTCAGCCTATCCTGGCCCCCCGCTTCCAGAGACCGTTACTCTACGACCCTGCTTACACCTCGTCCTCTCCAACCCCCGCGACGTCTGCTTCTTCCTCTTCATTACCAGCAGAGGAACCGATGCAGATCGGACGGGCCCGTCTTTCCGAACAGGAGAAGAATCGGAGAAGGGCGGCTGGGTTATGTCTCTATTGCGGGGGCAAAGCTCACTTTGCTCAGGAGTGCCCAGTGAAGCCGGGAAACGCCAAAGCCTAGGTAAGTTTGGGGAGACTTACCTGGGTGGGATTTGTCGCTCTCCCCATTTTTCTGCTCAACGTTTCCTCCTCCCAGTGCAGATCCAGTTTGGTTCCAAAGAGATCTCTTCTCAGGCCTTTCTTGATTCCGGAGCCGCAGGAAATTTTATGGACCGTGTGTTCGCTGCAAACCACTTCATTCCTCTCCAATCCTTGACGATTCCGCTTCGAGTCCTGGCAATCGACGATCGGCCCTTATCTTCTGCGATCATCTCACAGTCCACTCAAGAACTTTCTTTCAAGGTGGGCTCTTTGCATCTGGAAAGACTGTCTTTTCTTCTTATTGATTGCCCCTCCACTTCGGTCGTTTTAGGTCTACCTTGGCTGTGTCTCCACAATCCTGTTATCGATTGGTCCTCTACACAAGTTTCCAGGTGGAGTCCATTTTGTGTACGGAACTGTTTACCTGCTGTTCCTGTCGTCAAAATTTCTTCTGTGTCTTCAAATTCTTCTCTCCCCTCCGTGTACCAAGCATTTGCCGATGTCTTTAATAAAAATTCTGCCGAAAACCTTCCACCTCATCGTCCATACGACTGTCCAATTGAACTTTTATCCGGCTCCATGCCTCCTCGCGGCCGCACCTATCCACTTTCTCCCTCAGAGACTTCCGCAATGAAATCCTATATCCAGGAGAATCTGCAGAAAGGATTTATTTGTCCGTCCATCTCCCCTGCAGGAGCGGGGTTCTTTTTTGTCGAAAAGAAAGATGGTAGTTTGCGGCCCTGCATTGACTACAGAGGACTTAACAAAATCACCATTAAAAACAGGTACCCTCTTCCTCTCATTTCTGAACTGTTCGATCAGCTTAGGGGTGCCAGTCTCTTCACTAAGTTGGATCTTCGTGGGGCCTATAACCTCATTCGGATTCGTGAGGGGGACGAATGGAAGACCGCTTTTAATACTCGTGATGGTCATTATGAGTACCTAGTCATGCCTTTTGGTCTCTGCAATGCCCCTGCGGTCTTCCAGGAATTCGTTAATGACATTTTTCGAGATTTATTGGGGCAGTGTGTGGTCGTCTATTTGGATGATATTCTTATTTTTTCTAAAAACCTCCAGGAACATCGCAACCAAGTACGTGAAGTACTATCCAGACTGAGGAAAAACAACCTTTACGCCAAGTTGGAAAAGTGCACCTTCGAAGTCTCTTCTATTCCTTTTCTTGGGTACATTATTTCTTCCCTAGGCTTCAAGATGGATCCGGCCAAGGTCTCTGCAATCCTGGACTGGCCTCTTCCTACCAGTGTTAAAGCTGTTAAAAAGTTTGTTGGCTTTGCCAATTACTATAGACAGTTCATTAAAAACTTCTCTTCCAGACTTTCTCCAATTCTTGCCTTGATCCGTGGTGGAAACAAACCTCAGCACTGGCCCCCTCAAGCTTTGGAAGCCTTCAAATCTCTCAAGGAAGCATTCTCCTCCGCTCCAGTCCTTAGACACCCCGAACCTCTTCAACCCTTTTTCATCGAAGTGGATGCCTCGGACATCGGTGCTGGTGCAGTGTTATCCCAGAGATCTTCTTCTGACGGTAAACTTCATCCGTGTGCCTTCTTTTCCAAAAAATTTTCTTCCCCCGAACAGAACTATGACGTTGGCAACCGGGAGCTACTTGCTGTTAAGCTGGCCTTGGAAGAGTGGAGACACTTATTAGAGGGCTCTTCGGTCCCGGTAACGATCTTTACGGACCACAAAAATCTCGAATTTATCCAGTCTCTCAAACGCCTCAATCCCCGGCAAGCCAGGTGGGCACTTTTCTTTTCTCGTTTTAATTTTGTTATTACTTTTCGCCCTGGGTCCAGGAACAGGAAGGCCGACGCATTATCCAGAAGCTTTATTCCTGAAGATTCTTCAGCTCCGAAGATCCTGAACCTGTCGTTCCTTCTTCCAAGATCATCGCAGCTTTGTTTCCTTCCTGCGCTCCTCAGTTACTCTCCGCTCAAGCTTCTGCTCCTGAAGAGACTCCCCTGGGTTTAGCTTTTGTTCCTCCAGAGTTTCGTCCTGCCATCTTGTCTCACTCTCACAATTCTAAACAGGCCGGTCATCCTGGGATTAAAAAGACTACCGAACTTTTGTCTCATTTGGTCTGGTGGCCATCTTTAAGGAAAGACGTTAAAGATTTTGTTTCATCATGTTCCACCTGTGCCGTTTTCTAAGTCTGGACATTCCCCCCCTAAGGGTTTTTTGTTGCCTTTACCCATTCCTTCTAGACCTTGGACTCATATTTCCATGGACTTTATTGTCGATCTTCCAAATTCTTCCGGCCACACTGTCATCTGGGTGGTGATTGACAGATTTAGTAAGATGGCTCATTTCACTCCTCTCCGCAAACTGCCATCTGCCCCGGAACTTTCTGAACTCTTCATTAAACATATTTTTCGTCTCCATGGTTTTCCTGCTGAAATTGTGTCTGATCGTGGTCCTCAGTTTGTGTCTAAATTTTGGAGGTCTCTGTGTAAAGCTATGAACATTTCTCTTCAATTTTCTTCCGCTTACGCTCCTCAGTCCAATGGGGCCGCCGAACGTGTCAACCAAGCATTGGAACAGTTCCTACGTTGTCATGTGTCCCTGTGTCAGGATGACTGGTCAGACCTTCTTCCATGGGCGGAATTTGCCCACAACAATTCCCTGCATTCTTCTTCCCAGAAGTCTCCTTTTTTCTGTGTTTTTGGTTTAAACCCTTTGGCATTTCCTCAGGACCTCCTACTTACCAACGTGCCTGCCGCCAATGATCAAGCAGCTCATATGATGGCCATCTGGCAGGCTACTGCCGCTAATTTAGAAAAGAGTGCTTCTTCCCAGAAGAAATTTGCCGACAAAAGGAGGATTGCTTCTCCAACATACTCTCTTGGTGACAAGGTTTTGTTGTCTACTCGTAATATTCGTCTCAAGATTCCCTCTCCTAAACTTGGTCCCAAGTTCATCGGTCCCTTCCCCATCATCGAGGTCATCAATCCTGTAGCTGTCCATCTTCTTCTTCCGCCTGAGATGAGGATCCCTAATGTGTTTCATGTGTCTCTTCTTAAACCTGCAGTCTCCTCTCCCTCTTCTTCTTCCACAGCTCCTGTTGTCGTCAATGATTCTTTGGAGTTCGAAGTTAATCGAATCTTGGATTCCCGCATTCCAGGGGTACTCTCCAATATCTCATTGAATGGAAGGGTTTCGGTCCTGAGGAATGCTCCTGGGTAAAGAACTCTGACGTTCATGCTCCCATCCTTGTCCGCAGGTTCCACAAACAGTTTCCTTCTCGTCCTCGTCCCGGTGGTCCTGAGGCCCCCCCTAGGGAAGGGGGTACTGTAATGGAAACTTCGACACTCACCCAAGATGGCGTCCAAGATGGCAACCTTCTGCTCCACCGCATGGCTCCTGCTGGGCGCTGTCCTGTGACATCAGCGCCTTCTCGATCTGGGATTGGTCGTCGGCGACGGAGCGGACGCCGGCGTCAGAATCGGGCGCCGGCGTCAGGACGTCAGCGTGAGGACGCTGGCGTCAGCGTCTGACGCCAGCGCGTCAGCGTCTGACGCCAGCGCGTCAATATTTTGGCGCCAAGACTTGGACTATTTAAACCCCATTGCCCCTTTCTTCATTGCCCAATTATAGGTTCCTTTGACTAGTGTTCCTGGGTGTGACTTCTAATTCTGATTATCCGTGTATCGACCTTTGCCTGTTTTTCTTATCTCCATTGTCTGCCGCCTGAATTGATCTTTTGCCTGTACCCTGACTATTCTTCTGGATAAACCCTTTTGTACCTCGAACCTGGTTTTTGTCTCCTCTTTGGTCCACTTCTATTACTGCTGCGCCTTCGGGCCCATTACAGTTACTATGCATTTGTTTTGTTTCTGCAATAATAAGACAGTACCTAATAATTAATCCTTATTGTAGGCTACACCCTAAATGAATGTTTAATGAATGATTATGTAGCACTATAGTAAACTGACTTGTGCTAGGGCCGTTTACTCTACTTTCCTTGGTGGGCTGAGACCACCGATGAGCTCTCTTTCTCAGGGGTAAGCCCTCGCAGCGGGGTGGAGGCAAGTGTGTAGTGTAACTGTAACCTGATGCGATAGCACAATGATGGGCGCCAGTAGTTCTTTAACAGTTGAACCAAGAACAATATTTATTGAACAATAGCACAGAGATCATTTAGCACATTGATCCACAATGGAGTATAGAACATACACAGCAGCATAAAGGAAGCATATACTCACAGCACGTATAGGCTGAATCCCCACAGGCTAGGGAATATACAGCAGAGAGTAAATTGACAGCATGTGATGGGTATTGCCCGGTTTTCAGGATATCTTCCAGTGGCAGACTAGGGGAACTCCTGACATCCCTATCTCAACACTTGGTTCCTTACTCTGGGTCAGTAATACCCTGGGATCTTAATCCCTTTAATCTCCTCGGCGGAGCCTTGAGCTGCTCAACTAATTAACCTCTCTATCACTCCTAGAGCGATCTATAAAACGAGTATAGCTGTCTAATTACTAGGGCCAAGGCGCCTAGGGTCAGCATCACCCATTCCCTTCCAGCCTGCTTGGTTGGGCTAAAGCAATGGACCCAGAGCACATGGTTCCTAAACCTTTTATACTCTGGCACAGTGCCACTAGTGTACACTGTGTGAACTGCAGGGGTTACATAAGCACAAGGTCCCCATAAGGACCCACTGAGGTGTCCATATTACTAGGGATGTGCCTGTCTGTAAAGTGTAAGGGTGTCCAAGATTTTCACATCCCTACAATTATATGATATTTTAATTGATTTAAGGTACAGAGATCCAAATTATTGAAATATCCCTTATTCTGAAAACCCCAGGTCCTGAGCATTCTTGGTAACAGGCCCTATACCTTTATACTCCCTTGGGCAAGGAGATCCATGTATTAATAGATTCTAGATATTTTAACTTTGTACTTGCTCAGGAAAAAAATTCTAGATGTTTCTACAAGACGACGTGTATAGTATACATAAGAATATTTTCTATTAATTAGAGAAGCACTGACTGCAAATAAACAGTTGTACTTTTGGATACTGCAAAAGAGCCACTGCCTTACTGTTAATATTCTGGTTGACAGTTCACCTGGGGCCTTTATACAGACGAAAAAAAGAATTGAATTCCCCATTCAGATGTTCTCTTTGTACACATAGCCTCACCACATCAATAGCCCCATGTCTTTGCTCACCCTCTGCCACTGCTATTTAAATCCTGCAGCGATATCTTTTTTTAGATGTTTGCCTGATTGTTGAATGCCTTGAATATTTTTCCTCTTTCAAAATCTCACATGAAAATCTCAATCCCCTGGAAACTCACAGCAAATGTTGTACCCCACACATTAATTAAATATATTTCTACAGAAGAGAACTCTGAACCGCAGTGCAACTAGGCACATTATTAATCATGTTTCTAATTATTTATTTATTAAGACAGAGGACAACACCACCTGCTGAGGAAACATTTACATTTGCAATTAGCAGGTCTGCGTTAGATGATTAGCGTTACGATTTATGCAGCTATCTTGGCAAGAAAACTGTATTCACCATTTAATGTCCATAATTTCAGCTATTCCATAGCTAGTATTTATGATAATATCAACTGCACATACAAATGTGTTAATTGTCCAGAGTATAAAAATGAAATAGTAATGAAATACAAATGTTTAAAAGCATAGTAATAAAATAACATTCTAATTAGAAATGAAATATACCTGTGATTTATTCTCATGATGTAGAGAGTCAAGGGTAAAAATTAGTGATGAGCCAATTTGTCCTGTTTTCACCAAAAAATTCTCGAAAAGGTGAAAGAATTCTTGAAATGCAATGAAGTCAATAGGCATCAAAAAAAAAAAATTTCCAAGCAAATTGTTTTGATGTGAGCGTAAAATTTTTGATGCACACAAAATTTTTTTTGCTCCAAATACATTTGCTCCAAAGTCAATGGGTATTTTTTTCTTACGAGAATTTTTTTGTCAATTCTTTTTTCCAGGGCAAATTTTTGCTGCAGTTTTGGAAAATACATGGCTGCCAAAAAAATTGCCCATCACTAGTAACAATTATGAATTTCAATGTTAATATTTTATGTAGAAAAAAATATATTTTGCATAATGAAAGAAATATCATTCAAGTAATTCAAGTTCTTTGTTAATGTAATTAATATTAAAAGAAGTATCTTACTTAAAATTTCATGCACGGTTTATCCAGACTGTACAAACCAGTGGAAAGACCTCTCTCTCTCTGCCAGCCAAGACTCCATTTTCATGAATGGGGTTCATTTACTAAAGGCCTAAAAATAAAATGTAATGTTCATCCTCTCAACATCAAAATTTGCCAGAAACAAGTATGCCAAATTTTGGCACATTATTTTCTATATTGGTACATATTTGCCTCTTTGGTGCAAAGTGGGAAACTTTGGATATTCACCAATTTATTTACACCAAGTTAGGATTTTTTCTAGATTTAACTTAAAACACAGTGAAAAAATACAGACTTGAATACATGCATCAGTATTTTCAGGGACCCTAATAGAATTCATATAAGAATTTATATATTTTGTTTCCTTGCGGCCTTGAAAATCAGTAAATCATCCTTCCGAATTTCACGATGTTTAGACTGGCAAACTGCCATTATAAAGCCACTAATGCATCCCATTCTAATCCTCCATATCTTGCTGCACACATCCTCTATATCTTGCTAATATACCACATATGTCCTTTCATGGGGAAATACCCTGGCAAATGTACACGGAAAATGTATGCCAGCAAAATGTTGTCACATTATAAGTGCAATACTTTTTGCTTTTAAGTCAACATGCAATTTCGCCACAAAAATACACTGTATTGATGCAAACTATATTTTACCCATGATCAACCAACATTCAGATGTAAAGAGAGTTGGGGAACAACGCAAGCATGAAAAATGTTCCTGGGTGGTGCAAAATAAGTTCTGTGATTGGCCATTTGGCCTCTATACAAGAGGCTCTGTTTGGCAGAACACCTGACTTTTATGCAGCTAAAACTTGTCTTCAAGTCAGTAATTAAAAAATTAGCTCCTGCTTTGAGGCCACTGGGAGCAACATCCAAGGGGTTGGTGAACAATATGTTGCTAACAAGCCACTGATTGGGGATCATTGCTCTAAAAGGTATTATAAAAGAAGTGCGCATGGTATTGTGGGAAACAGACTACTGGCTAAGTGAGAGTTGAATATTCTGAAATTGGGGTGTATTTACTAAAGTATGCCATTGCAACCATAATGTGAAGAAATATTACTGGAATAATTGTTTTTAACATTTAACATCAGAGTATCTTTCCTATGCAGTTCCTATGGAAAACATAAGTTGTTGAATTAATGCCATAAAGCATCTTTATCACAGCAGGTTTCTGGGGGACTTGATTTTAAATGCACTTCAAACTTATAATGCTCACATAGTGTAGGACTCACGTTCAATGAGGGGGCTTGACGTGGCACATGAGCTTCCATATTTTGGTCAAAGTGTAGTACTAATACTTCATTTTTTTGTAGTAATTATTTTTAAAGGCAAACTGTGCGCTGGCAAATTTTCTCTTTGTGTACAAATCGTTTATAGTAGCTGGTCAACTCCCGAATGTGGGTTAGACCGAGCACTGGCACAATGGTGTTTATAGCAGCTGGTCAATGCCACAGCATGAGTTAGACAGAGCGCTGGAAATTTTTTATGTGTTTGTGCCAGTATAGATCTGGCAAAATAAATTTTGGTGAAATTACACATTGGCTTTCTTAATAGATTTGTGTTTTTTCAAAGTTTCACAATGGTGTAATTTTGCCTGGTGTAAAGACACAAATAATTGTCAATGAAAAGTTGATATGCCAAAATATTTCACTAGTGTTTTATTGAATTGTTGACGACTTGACGAGTAATTTTCCTTTTTGGCAAAATTCAGTCAGACTTGATATTTTGCTCTTTAGTAAATATGCCCCATAGTTTCAAAGATACGTTTAGGGCCGGATGTTCAGCTTTTAAGAAAAATAGAAAAAACACACATTTTTAAAGATTTGTGGAACAAATAGAAATTGGATTGTTAGTAAATGGGCCCCCTAAGGGATGGTTATCCAAATTACAAAAAGTTACCTCACCCGGAACATGCTTAAATAAAAAACAGTAAAAACCCATAATTGAGGAAGCAGACCCCACAGGCTGGGCCTACACTGCGCCTGTGGGGTCTGCTTCCTATATAGCTAATAAGAAAATCCCCTACTCCACAGCCACTCTCTTACCGGTGAGGAAGGGGACACATTTGAGTTGGGATGTGGGCGGAGTTGGGGCAGGATGTTGGTGAGTCAGGGTGGGGCATGGGCGGGATGGAGGCAGGGCAGGAAGTGGGCAGGAGGATGGGGAGCGGAGTGTGCTTGGCCCTCTGAAGGTTTTTTTGCAGGGAGGCCCGGCGCACTTTAGTTACGCCACAGGTAAGAACTGTTCTAAGACTGCAGCATCTTTCTGCATGCATGTGAAGCAAAAATATCCTGTTTGCACATACTGTATAAGCTTAGCGTTCCATCTAATTAAGTCCTATTATTGATTCTATTATATCATGTTAGTAGCTATTTAAGTTTATTGCTTGCAGCTGTGTTTCTGATATTATTGCAGATTTGATTTATAGAATAACTCTGACCTTTACTTTTTTAATCAGTGAACCAGAGTCGGTAATTCTGAAGATGTTGCTTAATTTATTGCTTATAATTTTTCTCAAGTAATGCATCATCTGAGTTGCAAAATATGCATGCATTACCATATACAATTAGAGCACATTGACTTTGAAATAGGTGATAGTGATATATATCTATATATATATATATATATATATATATATATATATATATATATATATATATATATAGATATATATAGATATATATAGATATATATATATATTTGATAACCTAATGATAGACTACTGTGAACGGATAAAGGTACAGATTTTTTGTGCTGCTTTTGCAAAAATTACATGATTAGTTACTTTCACAAAGAAGGATACATCACAATCATGTTGACAGGAGGAGGGAAGGAGATGTAATTGTGCATGCTCAAATAATTATAGCAGATCATGATGCTATGATAAAATAAAATTAATAGAAAGCAGAAAAGGAAAACACAGCATATCATATCTATCACATCTAAGGTATCTATCTAAAGTTGTCTCCCCTTCTATCTTGCATCTGTTTATATTCTCGATAGCTCTGTATTCAGTAATAAAGGTAAAAGGTTATGCATTTGTAGTCTAAATTTGGCTTGTACTTTTACCCTTAATTGTTTTTAAGCCAATAATGCATGCAGGGATTTGCTCATTTAGCCAGGCTGACAAAGGAACAACCTGGACAAATCCAGATGGTCTGTTTGGAATAGAATCTGATCACCCTGGGCGCTTGCACAGTGATAATGCCCACAGACAGGAGCCAATGCAGATTTTTCACACAAGAGTAAGGTAATTGTTTTGGCCTTTTATTCATCTGCCAGTTAAGTCAAGAAAGCCCAAACTGACAGTTTTCATTGGATGCTTTTAAATTAACCCTCTGACAGGATCTGGGGGTACATGTATTTAAAAAAAAACATTGCTGTTGGCAAGAATACCATTAGCAGCAGCTGTATCCAACAAATGATTGTCCTGCTTGAAAAAGAGTATAGCTGCATGGCTAGAAAGCAGAATTCTACCTTGTTATAATTTCACCATTGCTATTCTCTGCAATTTTAGGAGTTAATTTACGAAAACTACAAATATGTTGCTGAAATTGAATTAGAGAAAGATAGAAAGAGATATGGAGAAAGCCATTATATTAATGCACAAGCAAGTATTTCAACTATAATTTGGGTTTATTGCTTTAAAGGGCAAGTCAACCCCAAAATACAAATTTGCCTATATATACTGTCAATTCATTACACATTTTCCATGGTTTTTAAGTTATTTGTATGTGTATTGCTAATGAAAGCAGTGTGTCTGTTGGCTCAGACTGTTGATACAATGTAAGACAAGGCCAGGACTGGAACTAGTGGTAGGCAGAAGAGGCCCCTACCCCGAGTCCACCACTGAAAATGTTAAGTGGGTGGAGCTCTCTGAAAACATGCTGACACAGGCCTGTCCATGCTCTTTTTTGCATGTCTGTGCACTTTTGCGCACAGCTGCGTGGGTGGGTGAGGGCACTGGACAAGGCAGCTGATTAACTGACCTGTCTTTGCTGGGGAACTAAGACTTTTGCAACATTGTTTAAAAAGTAACATCCAGGAGATAAGCAAATATTGCTTTCAATAACAATCATTTTACAAATAACTTTAAAAGCACTGACAATTTTTAATAAATGTATATTGGAAAGTTGTTTACAATTGTGTTTTCTTTTATTAGGCATTTTTTTATGTTGGGGTTGACTTGCCTTTTAAGAGGATAATTATTCCTTTATATTAAAGAAAGTGTCAGGCAATGATGAGTCAAATGACTTACAGTACCTCTGAAAAAAGAAAGAATAACCTGCACAGGTTCCTTTTTATATTTTGAACATCCAGTGCTGCATTTTGCCCTCTATTTCTCTGGCCACTGTTTTCAGAGTAGCATCCATAGAGTGCATGGGTCTGTTTGCAGGTGAAACTGCTACTCTACAAGAGTACAAGTGCTATGGTGACTATTGTATATCTATCATCTCTATCTCTCTCTCTCTCTCTCTCTCTCTCTCTCTCTCTATCCCCAAAAGACAGAAAAAATGCTATGAGGACAGATAAGAACCAGAGTCGAGTGTGAGATAATTATAACATGTACAATATCTTAATGATGACCTGCAGATATAATTATCCTATAAGAGCTCAAGGGAGAGAAAGGAATGAAAATAATTCAGAAATACGCATTAGCTCAAATTAATTTAATTATATATAGTATAAAAACATAACTTTGAAATACAGGAAGATACTGTATTAAATCTGTATTTAAAAAAATTGCATGGAAAACAGTACTGTGTATATTGTGCAAATGTAATTACTACTAACATTACTGCATGAATAATTAGACTTAATAATGACCACATGGTTGCCAAAATATTATATAGTACTCTCAAGAAGGATATTAATGAGCTGAAGAGTGCAGAGATGAGAAACTAGACGGAATGGAAGGGATGGAAGAAGTATTCTATGAGAAAAACCACCAAGGTTGTATGTTCCTGGAAAAAAAGGCACCTTTCATTTGATGCATCAGAGGTGGATCTTCACAGTGAGATTGTGGAATGATGTGCAATGTGATGATGGCAGTTTCTTTGCCAAAAATTCACAAAACAGCGACAAATTAGCCATATGTATTAAAGTCTATGGGCGACAAATCTTTTCTAACGCATGATAACTTCTTTCACCCATTAGAGTCTATGGGCATTTTTTGAGGCCAAATCTGGTAAAAAAAAAAATTTGCTCATCACTACTTCCAAGGCTATTAATATTGTAAGATCTACAGCAAGTTAGCATGGGTGGGGGGGGGGGGGAAAAAATAATGATGCAGCCTCACAAAACCCAGCATCAGAGAGGGCAATGGTGTAACTAGCTATTACTGGGCCCCATACAGATTATTTTTAAGGCCCCCAGGTTGACCAGTTTTAACAATATTCATTTAAAAATTGTATATGAATTAGGGCCCCTATACCTCCTGCCCCCCCCTGCAGCTGCAGTGTCTGCTTCCTCTGTAGTTACACCCCTGAGTGAAGGAGATGTGACATGGTAATTTGGTGCTAAAGACAGCAGAAGAAAAACAGTGCTGCACTCTGCACCAGGCCCCAGACTTTAATCTTTTAAAGTATAGGGTGCATAAACCATTTCCCCATTCTGATCTGGTAGGTGTCTGTACCCTTAGAGAACAATTTTACACACCTCTGTATACTTGTACTTGTTCCTGGGCCTAGAGTAAATCCCCCTTATTCATGGTTAAAATGTTTATGAAAATTAATTAAATTAAAGTATTACCATCAGGGTTGTGTTCTCCTGGAAAAAGACACCTTAAAGGGAACATGATTACTATTTACAAGAACATTATAGACAACAGGGAATCTATTTTGCCATGCAAAAGATCTCCTAACCAGAGACCACCTGTTTAGACTTCAGAGGCCATTTATTCATTTAATCAATTCGCACTGAGGTTTTTAAAAAAAATTCAATAACAATCGTGCTTTTAGTTTGTGAATTTAGTTGTGGTTTCAAAAACCTCTAAAATCACTAAAATCCAAACTTTAATAAATACACCTCCACAGGAAGGCAGGGCAATGAGGCTGTGGAATTACAGTATGTGAAATGTTATGATGGCAGTTTCTATTAATGACTTACTATTGGATGATTTCTTGAACAAGAATTGGTGCTAAAGACAGCAGAAGAAAAACACAGACTGTGAAGACAACTTTACAGTCCCATGGCCTATGGTAAATGCCCCTTATTCGCGCCTAAACTGTTTAAATTATCAATAAGTAACAGTAGACTGTAGGACTTTTTAAACCTTGCACCTAAGAATAAGGGGGTGCTTCTTCATTAGTGGTACTTATTTCATGTAACATTTTTTAAAGACTTTTTAAAGCAATGAAAAATGCAATGAAAATGCATTCTATTATCTGTAAAAGTTTATCTTGTAACCAACCTTTATTAATTTCCCCTTCCATAACAATTTACTGATACCCTTTTATTGTTTCCTGCTAACCAATAAACAGTAGATCTCTTACATCTTTCACTTGATATGAAGTGGCTGGTTATCGTTCAAACGATCTTTATTTTTATAAACAAAACAAATAAGTTCTCCATTATGAAATGAATGATTGCCTGCCATCTAGTGGTTAATAAGATTGCTTTGATCTGGAATTGTTTCCCTCTCACCTTATATCTCATCCAGTATGTCAAAGGGAACTTAATACTGTAGTATTATTGAAACCTTAATGTACTTGATG
Organism: Xenopus laevis; assembly: GCF_017654675.1. Taxonomy (NCBI): domain Eukaryota; kingdom Metazoa; phylum Chordata; class Amphibia; order Anura; family Pipidae; genus Xenopus; species Xenopus laevis. The sequence goes on along the minus strand of NC_054378.1, from coordinate 37,862,314 downwards.
CTTGAACACACAAAGACATACAGTTCTGTTTTGTTAATAGCTAAATTGACCAGTTTCAAATCATACTGTAAAAGGGAAAGCAATATGTCCTGGAAACATTGCGTAAAAAGTATTATACATATACGTATTTTGCAACAACCATTCTTCTCATGATTTAATTAGCAAACATATACTGTATGTACTAAATATTGTTGAAAGGTTTGCTAGCAAATTTTCATTACTAAGTTAAGACTTATAGTGATTAAAAAGCCATAACAAAAGTCAATCGATTTCTTGGGTAACATGCATTTTACCACAAAATAACAGTAGTAATGACATCAGACAGATCAAATAGCGCAATCTTCATTTGCTTGTGAAAGGTGTAGACTGGGGGTTCCAGTTCAGTATTTTTATGCACACAGAAAGCAAAGAATACACTTTTACAGACAGTATACACACACTGTATATAATCACTTGATTAAAATACATCTGTTTAAAATAATTCAATATACATAAAAATACCGATCAACAGAGATTGTTTGTTCATTGACTATTGCAACTGAAAATGCATCAGGTTTTCCTTGTCCCTGCTCTTATGATGATTGCTCTTAGGACCAGAACTAGGGGTAGGCAGAAGGGGCATCTGCCTAGGGTGCAAAAGGGGGGGGGGGGCATTAGACAGGTACCTTTTGTAGAGTCTTCTGCCTACCCCTAGTTGGGGTTGGGTTTGCTAGCTCCCTCTGCTCCATTCTCCCTTCTTGTGCACAACATCACTGTGCATGAGCATGGATATTAGAGACAAGGCAGCCAATGTATACTAACCCTGGCCAGAAATACAGTGCAATATGTGTGCAATAACACCAGACAGACCTTTAACACAGTCCAAAGTTTTTTTGCATGACTGAGGTTAGCCAATGATGCAGAGCAAATGACAACTCAAAACATTAACTTTATACTATGTCAAGCACATCCCTTCCTCTGCCTTCTGCTCACCATTCTCTTTGAATATTTTGCCTTTCCTGGACACTAATTCTGTTCTTCTTGCCATTTTAATGTCACCCCTGTCTTCGGTGATAACCCAGCCCTCACATTTTGTCTTTACTATTTCCAGGCCATACCTTTCCTCTACCATTCTATGGTTTCTTCTGTGCTTCAATATTTTACCCATTCCCCTTTTTCAGCAGCTCTGTGCTTCTACATTTTCATTTCTACTACTCCCCTCCTTCCCCTTTCTTTTATACATTGCTTCCACCACCTCTACTTAGTATGCTTCCCGTGCTCTCCCCATATCACATTTTTCATCTGATTTCTTCCTCTTACTCTCTCTCTCTTCTTTTATGTGCCCTTCACTGCACTCTCATATTCTACTTTTTACTTTTATCTCCTATAAATCTCTCTTATGCTTTTTCTTTGTCTCCTTCATAGCCACCATGCCATTCCATGCCATGACTTCTACTTAACTACCACTTCTTCTCCCCTCTATTTATGATCTCTCCTTCCTCGTTATATTTCTTTATTGATCTTGTTACTATTTTCTCATTACTTGTACAGGTTTGGGATCCTATCTCCTCATGTTCTGTCTATTCTGCTCTCCCCCATCTGTCCCAGTCTACAACCAGGGGCAGATTAAGTCTATAAACTAGGGGCTCAGAGGGAACATCTAACTTTTTCAATTATTTTTCTTTTCTTAAAAGTATTTGTACTTAATATATTAGGTAGCCCAGACAAGGCAATGCTCGTGCATGCATGGTGTGCATCTGGAGCTCTCTCCCAGAACGTATGCATGTGCCTTGCCTTGTTTGACTGTCTATTTTTCTTCTAACAGGTACCGACAATGCACCCGTCTTGACCAGTCCCAGGTCCAGCAGTGCAGATACAAATAAATATAAAATAAACTACAATTAATAATTCAAAAATGCTAGATCATAGACCCCTTATGTCTCCAGGTGCACCCTGATTAATTATTATGCATTTCTAAACATTTGAGAGTGGGAGTAGCCTAAAAGGTAGAAAGTGTAGCCTTAGGGCCTCATATCTCATTAATCCACCACTGTCTATAACCCTACATTTACTGAGTCAGCACAGAATGTACAGGCTGCTAACAGTGCACCACCTCCACCCAAGCACCAGAGAACCATATTTGTACATTGACTGGCCTAGTCAATGTGAATATCCCTGCTCTCTGATAGTTAACAGCAATTGTTTCCAGCCTTCTACAATATATAACATTAAGACATTATTTATTGTAACAAGCCAAGAAAATTAGAACTATAAAACTAATATAATGTCAGATCATTAGTTATTCAATATTGTTATTTCCTTTTTCTCTTGTCTAAAGTCTAAACATGTATATGAATTTTTGCTGGACTGATGTAATGAGACTGAGATTGAGACAGCAAAAATTACCATATTGCAAATCACAGAGGGACTGACACTTTAAAGTAATTTAGGGATTATGTCAATCACATACAGTTATATGAACTAATCACAGGAACTAATTAAAAGCCTTTGCTAAAAAATGAAATAAAAGAAACATCTGCGAATAAGGCAAACTAATTATTCTGTGGAATTGAAGAAATAGCTACAATGTTTTGTAGAATTTTATACAGTGCAGATTCATTTTTTTTTCTTTTCTTCACTTGGAACAAACTCCATTGAACTAAAGTGAGAAAACTGAAATAATATTACAAGTATGGGACCTGGGGAATCTGGAATGTTTGAGGGGTTTTTACTTTTTCTCTGAACCTGGGTTTTTCTGGCCATACCTTAGATCTACTTAAAAAATATTAAAACATTAAATTAACCCAGTAGTACTGTTCTGCCACTAATATGGATTCTAGCAGCTTAGTTAGGATAAAGTATAATGTACTGTTTTATTATTATAAAAACTATGAAAATGTTCAAATTATTTGCTTAAAATAAAGAAGATAGCCTTTCCATAAACCAGCGCTTTCTGGAACAGGGTTGCCAGATAATAAATACCACAACTGTAACAATCGTTTTATATTCTCGTTTTACTTTCCAACTGAATTACAGGAAAAATATATGAAACTACTTAAAAGATTATGAAACAAAATAAGACAAAGGGCCATATTTACCAAAGAGTGAAATAAGAGCCTGCCACAGATCACCAGTGTTAAATAATTCTGCTGCTCTTTATTAATTGCTAAGGGATGTGTAGAAGCATATTTTTAGAGAGCACTGGGATTTCACTCTGGCAGACTATGGTAAGCACTAATTCCACTTTGTGATATATATTCCCCACAGTTGTGCAATATTTGTATACAAAGACAGTTGACTCTAAAAAAGAACCCAGGCTCTCAAAATGGCACATCATCTTATGTCATGTTATTTTCTCTGCTTGGTAACATAGTAACATAGTAAGTTAGGTTGAAAAAAGACATGTCCATCCAAGTTCAACCTTTTTACTTTTTTTAACCTGCCTATCTGCCAGTTGATCCAGAGGAAGGCATATTCTAGATGAGGCCTTACCAGTGCTCTATAAAGTGGAAGAATGAACCCCTCCTCCTGTGAATTGATGCCCTTTTAATAATAATTTCATGTTTTGGTGTTACTGTTCCTTTAAGTAAAAGTAAAGAGGGCCACAATTTCATACTACTTTTGCAACCTCAGGGGCAGTAACCTATAGCAACCAATCAGTAGGTTGAATTTACTGATCACCTATTTAAAAGCAAGCATCCCATTGGTTGCTATGAGTTACTGGGCAAACTAAGTTCCTATTACTACATACGGGGTATGAGCTTTCAAACGCTAACAAATTGTGTGTGTGTGTGTGTGTAATACATGGACAAATTAATGTATGTAAATGTTCAAAAGGAACCGGCACACAGTTTCTTCAAGAATGCAAAAAATATTTATTCAAACATCACTGTGCTTCCAATGTTTTGGCCCCCATCAAGGGTGAAGGCCCTGGAATGAGGCCCTTAACGTTGGAAGCACAGTGATGTTTAAATAAATATTTTTTTGCATTCTTGAAGAAACCATGTGCTGGTCCCTTTTGAATATATATATATATATATATATATATATATATATATATATATATATATATATATATATATATATATATATATATATATATATATATATATAATATATGTCAATAAAGACTTAATGAGGTAAAACAATTAGAAATATAAGACAAAAATCAATATGCTAACTCAAGTTGGATAAACATCCATGTATGTAAAGTATCAAGAATTCCATTATTTCATGCTTCTTAGTAGAAAAAGAGTTTCCAAAGCTACTATATCTTCTGGTACGTTTATGATGGGTAATAAAAACAAAAACTTCCTTTGGTTTTCATCATACAAATGTATTGCTATGTATAATGGCAAACTGAGTTTGAGTACCATGTTGTTACTTTATAAATAGAAGAAGGTAGCCACAGCTGTGAAGCTGTGGAATTTTTTCCCATTACAAACTGCAGAAAAGCTCTGGTTTGTACTGTGCCCACAGGAACACACCAAGTGATCCATAACATTAATGGTGACAGAGTTGGTAAAATTACCAATAGTATTACACAGGGGTAGGCACATTTATCAAGGGTCAAATTTTGAAATTTGTGCTAGTTTATTAAATCACCTAAACTCCATAAATTCTAAATTTGATTTAAATTTATTAATGAAATCAATTTTTTTAAACTTAAACAAATGTAAATGACCCGAAAACTTGAATTGGATTTGATTCAAATTATATATATAAAAACTCGATGTCAGGATTGCTATAAACATCACCAAATTGATCCCTAGACCTCTACCATTGATTTACAGTAATTCGGCAGATATTAGGTGGCGAATGGTCAAATTCGAGTTCATAAAGGGCATGATGAGAGTACGATAAATCTCGAAATTCGAACTTGAACTTGAGTGATAATTCACTATTTGAATTTGAGAGTTGTGACCAAACAAAAAATTTTAATTAAAATTTTCACTTCGACCCTTAATAAATCTGACCCTTAATCTGTCCCTCAGTGTAGTGTTTTACAGGTGTCACTCTTACACAATGCTCTGCTATATTTTTCCTTAATGAGAATTACTAGATTATAGAGAGTTTTATGAAGGTTAACAATTGCTTTATCTCTTGTTATTTATTATTTCCAAGAAATAGTAACTAACTTTTACTGATTAAAACAGAGCTTTAGAAACATACCTTCTATTTTATACAATTTAAATATGTTAACATGCCTCAGGGCAATCCCAGCTTTCTGGGCAAGTGCCCTTTACATGCACAGTCAATAATAATCACATTAAATAGGGGTTGTGATACTGGGGCAATTCTTTCAACATTCCCTGGGCTTGTCCTTTGTGGCCACTTCCCTTCTGCCAGTGACCATACTAAGTCTGTCCTCGGGAAGTCACTCTTCTTTTATCAGAATTTCTCTCAGCTATGACTTTTGTGTTATGTGGAGTCTTGCAAAGTATATTTATGTTGGAAAATTTGCTGTTGATTAGCAAAGAGTGAAATGTAACTGAAATGCACTGGATTCAATGGAGAGGGAGAATTAAATTGAGGTAAAAGTGTTTTTAGTAAACCAATTAGACCGCTCCCAGCTTACCCCCCCCCCCATGCTCCTTGCTCTGTCTGCAGCATCCCCACCGCTTATCCCACACCAAACCAAAAGACGACGCCACACCATTCAAGGAAAAGGCTGGTTTATTGCAGATCCCACAGGGATCTCACTCCTTGTTGGATCTGCAATAAACCTGCCTTTTCCTTGAATAGAGTGCCGTCTTCTTTTGGTTTGGTGTAAAGTGTTTTTAGCTCAGCAGGAGTTCCTTTCCAGCAGGCTATAACTGTCCTTCATAGAAACAGGTCTCTGTTGGTCTCCAATCCCATTGGTTGGCTTGAAAGTCAGTAAAAGAGATAATGTGGCAAAATTCTAGCATGAAATATTTGGAGTGGGCAAAACCACAAATTTCACACAAAAAATCATACTGGGTGAAATAATTTGCCCATCCTTATTGTTGATAACAATATATTTTTTATCCATCTCTAAATGGAACAAAGTGCATTTTCAGTCTCCATTCTAATAAAATGAATGTAGCATATTACCCATATAGTAAAAACTGCAAAATAACTTTTAGTCTAGTAATAATGTGGCAAGTTCTTTCTTTATATTTTCATTGTACTGTAACAAAATATGTGATGTCATTACCTAAACAATGAAAAAAGTCAAAAGTGTATACTGCACATTCAATAAAATTATAATTCAGTTGTGCTTTACAAGCATAGGATTAAGTATTGTATGCTCTCTCCAGCTGGACATATTTAGACCATTTAATCAGCAAAACTACAGATGTGTCCCCAAGATTCTGTTTGGTTTTTCATTTTCTCATGAATGGAAATTATATCTCTTTATACCGTGTGTTTGTTATGCTGTGCTTCATCAACATAATTCACAACTTGTACTGTCAGCAAACTGCCTTTTGAAAGTATTGAATACTGGCATAAAAATGAAAAGTTTCTTCAGCAGAATGCAAGGCTAGAGTGTTGATTTTGTAAGTTCAGTTCTCTGTTAATATTAACCTAATCTTGCAAAAGTTATAGGTAGCTTAAATCATTCTTATAGCTCTCCTCAGGATCCATTTGTAATAAGATTCTGAATATTAATATAGGTAATGTATACTCTTCCTCATCGAACAGAAGCTGAATCCCAGATTGCGGATACTAATTTACTATAAGACAAAATAATTCCATTTTATGATACAATATAAAAAGTTTCTGTATAGCTAAACCAGATGCCTTCATTCTGATAGACTATTTGGTTTACATATAAGTAGTGATGGGCGAATTTGCGGTGAATTCCCGCAATTCGCCCCGGGCGAATAAATTCGAGAAACCGCTGTGAAAATTTGCCAGCAAAAATTCACCGGCGTCAAAAAATAATGGACGCCAGCGTCCATTTTTTTTAATGCCGGCGCATTTTCGCAAGCGAATGTGCGCCGGCATCAAAAAAACAGATGCCGGCGTCAAAAACAGACTCCAGCGTCAAAATTGAGACGCTGTCGCTGTTTCACTAATTTTTCAGTGAAGCAAAATGCCCCAAATTCGCCCATCACTACATATAAGACGATATACCAGTGAACCAGTATGAGCCTAAGTGCATTGATCTGAGACTGATCCGAGATAGTGGATAAATATTTTTTTTTTTTTTTTAAAAGATGGCACTGCATGCGTACCAGGGACGGATGCATAGATCTCCCATTGCATCCGTCCCTGGGCTCCGGTGCCCATGCGTGCAAGCACGGTCCCTGTTGCCTGATGTTCGCATGCCTCGCATGTGTCATGACGCTCACATTTGTCACGGAGCGGCATGGCATCATTGTTGGGCGCAAGATTCAAATTTGCCACCAAATTCCCTTTAAAAGGCCTTTTCCTTTCTGTAACAGTGTCCAAGCTGGCCTCTGTTTACAGATCCTGCCTCAGCATTCTATTTTGATTGATTATTCTGGTATTTTGACTCCTGCCGCCTGCCTTGATCTTTTCGCCGATTTAGTAAATATTAGTAAATATTGCAATACCTATTGCACCATTTTATGGTTCCCTGATTCCAACATACACAAACCATAAAATCTACTGTATGTCTGCTAGTTTGAGACAGGATGGGCGTCCGCAGTTCTGAAGCAACACTTCTGTATCGTCAAATTTCTAGCACAGATTCATGAAAATTGTACCACTCAGGGAAACACAAATTTGAAGCACATATCTATCACGTGAAAAAATGTGCTTATCTCTACCACTTACAAAGACATGTTACTTTAACTTTTTTTCAGTGACATTCACGCTGTTTAGGTATTAAATGTTGTCCAACAAGAACCATAACCAGGAACTAGATGAAAACAGAGGCAAGTCACGACCAGCTCCCAAAATCCAGAACAGGTGCTAGGCTCCTTGGTCTCGGCTCCGCTTCTGCCTGTAGCAGCCACCTTTCACTTCGGGAGGAGCCCTCTGCTAATTGGATGCCGCCCAGATTTAATAAGAGAGGAGCCAAGTAAAAGTTCTGAACGAGCAAATGGGCACGGTCGTTATAAAGTCTTTGGATGGAAGGCACAGTTCTTGGAATAGACAAGGCATAGTCAGACAGGCCTGGGTCGGTGCGGGCAGAGCACTAGAAAGGTCAGGCAGGCCGGGTCATGCAGGCAGAGTTCAAGGAAGGTCAGGCAGGCAAGGATCAATACCATTAGAATCTGAATAGTCAGGAAGGCAAGGGCCAGGATAATCAGAATTCAGATTATTCAGGTGTAGCGCTATAGTAATTTGAGTGCACCTTACTCTACTATAAGCTTCACTCCCAGTACATATGCTCCGGATGAGACTTTAAAATCTTAGGGAGTGAGCCTTCGCAGCGATGTGGAAGCAGGGTGTAGTGCAACTGTAACTGTATTCAGGGTGCAATTAATTGGGCACCAGTGGTTCTTATAACTTAACCATAGAACATATTTTTTGAGCACAATATACAATCCTCAGTGGAGTGTACATAAATAGAACATTTGCAGGATCATACAGTACATTACTGTAAATAGGCAGTACTCACAACACCTTTGATCAGTATGATTCTCCTCAGAGATAAGAACAATACATGCAGCTTTGAGGAGGTTACACCCAGCTTTCAGCCTTTTCCCTAAGTGGAACCTGAGGGGAATCTATCTACCCTAGGTCTGTACACTTAGTCCCTACTTCTGGGCAATGAGTACCCTGGGATCTTAATCCCACTACAATCCTTGTAGGAGCCTCAAGATGCTCAGATAAATAATCTGACTGTCTGTCACTCCTAGAGTGATCTATAAGGGTGAGTAGCATATTCTTACTAGACTTGACCTGTCTGGGTTCCACTCTAGCTCTGCCTCCTGCACAGGCTAGAGCCAGCACAAGATGGACACTGAAAGCATGGCTTCAGTGGCTTTTATAATCTAGCACAGTGCCATCTACTGGTCACTGTGGGAAACAACAAGGGGCATAGCTTAGAGCAGGAAGAGCAAACAGTACCCCTCCCAACTGTATTCTAGGACCCAGTAAGGTGTCTATAATATGGAGGGACCGCCCGACAACAATACCAGGGGTGGCCACCCTACACATCCCTACACAGGGTCAGATTTGGCAGAGTTCAGAATTTTCAAGCAGGCAAGGGTCAAAACAGGAATCAAACAAAAGTAGAATTGCACCCAGATACTAACAAGTTAGACCTAACAACGGGCAATGTGTTTGTGCACAAAACCCCTTTAAATATACAAATAATGCGTCATTGCGATGACGTCGTGATGACGTTATGACACTCGCAACTCACCAAAACCTGGAGGTGAGTGCCGCAGGCACCATAGAGAAACCGGCAAGGGAGAGGAGCAGATCAATGCGGTGGGCCCCCCTGCCTGCCCACTAGACCACTAGGGTGGGTCCTCACAAGGCACCACGATGATTACTGGCTAGATTAGCTAGATTAGATCTATGGAGTTATACTTGATGGACTTTGTCTTTTTTCAACCCAATTTAACTATGTAACTATTTAACTATGTAACTTTGTCATGATGCTACTTCTTGATCCTTGAGTGTCCTGAATGCATTGCTAGCACTTGGCATAGCATGTATACTTTGAAGAGTGTTGATACTTTGCTGTGCATATATATTATATAAACCTACCTTAAATGCAGATTGCATGACACACCCATTTTCATTGCCCCCATGCAAGGGCAGGGCTTCAGTAAACATTTAGATTCATATGCTTTTGGTTTGTGGTACTGTGATAAAGGTAGCATTCAGCTTAGCATTATGTTCTTTTTTTTTTACAATTTGTAGACCATTTCATGCAAAAATTAAAGACTATTTATTTATTACAGTGTCTCTAAAACTCTGCTGATGCCTTTACAGATAAATCTCAGCTTCAGTCTGAAGTTTTTTTTCAACTATTGTACACAACTTAATTGTACATCTGTTCTGTGCTGATAGCTATTATAAAAACTAAAATATAAAATAACTGATACATGAGCTGAGCACAGAATGACATTTTTATAAAGAAATTATGCTTCCAAGAACCTTTTGTATAATTTGGTTATAACTTTATCTCTATGTAATTTATCAGCTTTGTCTATAATATCAGGAAGTAATGAGGTATGAACACGTTTACATTATGTTACATATAAGGGCACATTTACTTAAATCGTTTGACTATACGACCATTCGATAGTCGAAGTACTGTCTCTTTAAAAAAAACTTTGACCACCTACTTCGCCACCTAAAACCTACCGAGCACCAATGTTAGCCTATGGGGAAGGTCCCCATAGGCTTTCCTACCAATTTGGGATCGAAGGAAAATTTTTCGATCAATGGATTAAAATCCTTCGAATCGTTCGATTCTAAGGATTTAATAGTTTTTACTTCGATCGTACTAAATGCGGTAAATCTTTTGACTTCGATATTCGAAGTTGAGGAATTTACTTCGATGGTCGAATATCAAGGGTTATTAACCCTCGATATTCGACCAATAGTAAATGTGCCCCATAATGTACAACATATTATTTGTAGCAGCATTTCACTATATTACCAAAAAAAGGTTTTGTTCTTCTCTGTTTATTAACAGGGGTATATTTTTCACATGTTTAAAAAAAGATAACACTTTAAGGTGGTCATAAGTGGTTCAACATCACTGCTTTAAATTTGATCAGTCTACAGGCCTGTAAAAAATCCACAGTATTGATTTAATTATTTTAAGAAAATTGCATTTATGTAATTGGTTGTATCAGAGGATTTCATCAGAAATGGAAGGAGCCTTTAGCCTTTATAACTTCTGCATTTCATCTTACATTGACAGATTTTTGAGTTTAGACAGACCAATGAGTATTAGGCCATGTATAATTGTAAGAGGCATTTTTGATTAACTGACGATGCCCAAGTTTTGAAGTTTGGTTGTCAGTTAAGAGTTATAGGATATAAAAATCTGTTTGTGGTAAAACATATGAAATTAACAAGATCATTTTCTTTGTTTAATTAGTGTTGTTTAGTCTTGAAGCAATAACAGAAGGAGAAAACATATTTAATCAAATTCTGCTTTCTAGTTAAACCCCATGCGGTAAGCACCAGTGTAATGATAAGCAGGCAAAAATAATGATAAATGTCAAAAAGAAATTGCATTCCATATTCAATGAACAGTCTCTTTACCTCTCTCTGAGAATGAAATTAACAACCACCAAAATGGTACAAAAATTTACAGAAAACCTGTCTTGTTACTCAGTGATTTCTAGCTGGATGCTAATGTTCTTCCCCTGCTCCAACAACCACAGTATTCTTCTCATAACCCTTGGGGGTTGAAATCCAATCAATTAATAAATAACTAATTTCACCTAAGGAGTATTTCTGAAAGTTTATAATCAATGATTCTAGTTTACAGGATTCAGCATGTCAGGTAATGATTACTGTAACTTTATTGGTTAGCCTAGCCCTACAGAAACTATCACCAAATTCCATAATAAATGCATCAACCAAGCTCATTCACCTTACCTTGTTTGCCATGCCTTGCTACTGCTACCATTCAGGATAAAGTACAAACTACTTATTCCAGTAAACTCTGTTGCAAACCATATATTTTCACAAATTTTTCTTCAATACATCACTTAAGTTGTTCTGTTGTTCTGTCTAATCTATCAAAAGCTCACTCTTCGCATACACTTGCTTTAGATTGCAAGCTATTTTGGGCAGGGCCCTCTTTAACGCTTGTATTGATTGGTAGTTTTGCATATAACTTTTATGTTCAATGTACATGTATACAACCATTTATTGTGCATTGCTGCAGAATATTTTGGCACTAATAAATAAAAACTAACAACTACTTCTACTACTACTAATAATAATAATTCTAGACTTCTTTACAGCTCCTGACCTTTAAATTGTAAAGAAGATATCAAAATACATTTCTTTCAAGAAGCTTCCACTATTTTAGCATTATCTTCTTGGTTCAATACCCTATGCAACATTGCTCACAATGCTGACTCCTGATCTTTTCCAACACCACGCCTTCAAGGAAATGTAATAAAAGTTGCAAAAAGTAAAGAAATTTGCACAAAAAAGAATAAAAAATACATTTTAGAATGGATTATTCTTCATTACTGTTGTTGCACTGCAAATTGTAATTGTGTATTGCACACTATTAAGTGCTTGAAGGTCTAATTCTTTTGGAGCAAAAATAACTTTTTCAGGAAAAAGTTTTATTACATTGACTGCGTCCTGGCTCAAACTATCTTTTTTCTAGTTGTTAAACAGTTTCTGGATTACAAAAGCTATATTAAATTTATAAAAAAGGCATACATTTTCACTTTGCAAATAGTTTTTCCCCCATTACCACTTTTATTACATTTCCCCACTCAGACATGAATTTGTGGGCAGGCCATAAAGGCCAAGGCCTAGGGTGGCATGCAACCCACTGGCTGCATTTGAATTGGGGACTTTGGGACAACTGGGAGCAGATGAGGGTAATGCGAGTGGGTGGGGCAGTGCGAGCATGGGGATGTGTTTGGGGTAGGTCATGGTGAGTGCTGTGGTGGGTGTGAGAAGGGAGGGGGTTAGTGTACAATGGGGGCAGGGGAGTGAGTGGCCTAGGGGCACACTTGGTTTAAATCTGGCATTGTCCCCACTTGTATTTAATGCCCCCTTCTCCTTTAAATTGTAAACATTAATGGGCAGAGTGCTACTTACTGTTTTACTCAGTAGTTGTATATAATCTCTATGTTTTAAGTGTGCATTATTTTATTGTAAAATACTGAGGAATATATAGTTACTTGATACAAACGTATTATTATTAAGAATAATAATAATATTAATAATAATAACACTACTACTACTGCTACTGCTACTACTACTACTACTACTACTACTACTACTACTACTAATAATAATAATAATAATAATTACACCTGATCTTAGAAAAAGTTATTTTGTCTGCAAATAAATTCTTTAACTATGAGCCCCCACACTGTACCCAGGGCTTGACTTGATAATTTCTTTAGTGTGCAACTTCAACTGTACTTTTTGCCTTCAATATTTTATCCCCTCTGTCCCTCCCTAAAAAGAATATCCTTTTAAAATGCATATCCATCTAAAAGTTATATCCATCTAAATGCAGCCCAATCATATATTGTCCTACTAGACAAAAACTACTAATTGCTTCATCATTCTCTGAACATTCAAATATCTTTAACTGACACATTTTGCCTGATACTTTATTTACATTTTCAATTGTGCAGCAAAGATGACTTCACTTTGTTAATTAATTTGTAAAAAGACCTATGCTGTTCTACTGTATACATCTTAGTCTCCTGGCTAAAGATGGGCGATTTTGTCCCGTTTTACTTTGTTGAAAAATCGTGAAATTCAAATGAAATTTTGAATGGCGGGAATTGTTGTCAGCATCAGAATTGTCGCTGGCATCGGAATTATCGACAGGTAGAAAAACTTTTGCCAGTGAAATGACACTGTCTCAGCTCTCCTTACAGACACAAATAATAAATCAGAAGTTATCTAACCCTTTACCTGTGACAAAAATTGTGTGATGGGCATGTACATGCTCAACTGGTGTTTTTGCATCCCTGCAGCATAGACCTTAGTAACTACTTTCTCTAACTTCCCATTGTCCTTCTGAGCCTTCATTATTAAGTCATTAGACATTAAACATTTATAAACAAACATACATTAATAATTAAGAAATAGTCAAGTAAAGAACATCTACCTAGAGAAATGCAAACTTATAAACCTCACAAGTTTTGGTCACACATCGAGGGCTTTCTTTACTTTTAAAAGAATGTGCCTGAAACACAGGCATGCTTAATAAAAATATGAGTGTATTTGTGTTTCAGGGCTGCTTGCCGATGCTAGAGAAGTGTAACTAATGAACTAAGGTACTCACTATTTCAAGTCATCTTTCTTCTCTTGAATTAAGAGTATTTAAAGCTTTGTGTCAGAAGTCCAACATCTGGAAAAATAGATAAGCTGTAGTCAGTGGAGAATTAATATTGTTCTCAGCAAGAATATAAATGTTGCATATGGAATAATGCTCTTCATATGGCAATTTATATGGATTTTAGCAATCAACAGGGCCTGCAGTGTAATGATTTTACACAGAGATACAGAAATGCGATATTAATTTTCTTACTCTTTTGATTCCAGAGTATATATAGGTTATTATATATAATCTAAAATCAAAGATGCTAAAAAATAATGTCATTTTGCAAATCTTGTCAGGGCTACAGTATGTAATGAATTAGTAATGATATTTGCCACCTGTGTATTTATTGACACAATATTCCAATGTTATCTTTAATACCATACTTTTAAAGAAGTTTCTTACCAAGGAAGATTTTCTTATACTGCTAAACATGTTCAACCTATCTCCATATTCCAAAAACATTTAATTCATATATAAAACACAATCCTATATAATAAAGTTGAAGTGTCTCTGCGTCCAGTCCCTGTGTCCGTGGGATTGCGCTACTGCGCATGTGCCCCACGGACCTCTAGCGCCCGATAATTTAAGGGGCTTAATGTCTAGTTGTTAATGTGACCCATGCAAGACATATATCTATAGAATAAATTCTAAGCTCTTCTTTTAACTTTGACTTTTTTGAATACTGAATTTCCAATGAATACCAAGTGATAGAAATATGCCACTCATAATTTTCATTGCAAAAATTTAAATAATAGCGCCTTGTAAGTATCTATCTTTTTTAGAGTTTCCACATTTTGTATTTGTAGACAGTCTAGAATTAAAATTGTTTATAAGGGATTTTTTATTTAATACTTACCACTTTGAAGGTGCAAACAATTTTTTAATTTTAATACAATATGTAGATAAACAAGCAAAAAAAACAAAAAAAAAAAAAACAGTAATTTGTTGGTTGTATTAGTGCTCTCCCCTATCTTGAGTCAATTGGGTAGAAGTGCTTGTGTTTGCAAATACAACAGTAGCTGCAATCCTTTTGGAGTAGGTAAATAACAACTTTGCAAAATATTTGTAATAGGTTTTATTTGCCCAATTTTCAAGGCATGAAAGACAAGAAACCCCCATCTGTTGAATTTCACTCAATATGAAGGATGGTCCGAGTGTACATGCCCAGACCTTTAGCTAAGGAAAGTAATCACATGACCATGCAGAACAAAGGCTGGCACAAACTGAACCTCAAAAAAAGGAGCTTAAAAAAGTTTTAGCAACAAAAAAATAAATCTTATTGTGTTACAAAATGGCTGACATATATTGTGCCCCCCTGTTCCCCTCCAAGCCTGTGATTAAGTGCCCAGGAGGGGCACGAAACATGTCAGGCTGTTTGTAACACAATAAGATGTAATATTTTTTAACAAAACTTTTTTAGGCAGAGTTTTTTTGACAGAGGTTCGGTTTGTTCCAGCCTTTGTTCTGCATGGTCGTGCAATTTTCAAGGCATGTTGTCCATGTTAGTCAAATGATTCTTGTGTTTGTGCAAAAATATACACAACATTTTTTTATAGCTATTTTACCCTACAGAGTACTTTTGGAAATGCATTGAAACAGGAACGTATTTAATGAATAGATTCAGACATTTAGCCACGTGGCATGCATAAATTAATTAATAACCTTATCAAATATTGCCTGCCCGGATGGCAGCTACTGGGACCAATGGAACAATGGAACAAATGAAAAGTGCAATACTACCCTTTTGGAACAGCATAACTATCACCCATATGATGGTAGACTAAAACAAACATACAGTAAAGAATCATTTACAATTGCAAGCATGTTTGTGGGTCTGCAAAACTGTCTGCAATGAGTTGTGCAATTGTGATAAATTTACAACAGGAGGAAGGCAGATGTGCAACTACTAAAGCACAAACTTCCCCCAACTGGTGCAGTTTTTTTGTAACAGTTTCACAGTCCTGGGGATCCTGGTTTTTGCCACTGAATAGGGCTTTCCTTATTAAATATTTTGTACAGGCTTTCTAACAACCTAAGATTATTTGTATTGTTATTGCTACTGATAATGTTAGCAACACAGTGTTGACATCAAAAGGCTTTAGAAGCATTCATCTCTAAGCTAATTAATAGTATTACTATTTGATTTTTCTAAATTGAGAACATAATTATTGCATTTGTATGCGGGATAATCAGTGCATGAATTAAAACCTGCATGAAACATCTATATATCTGTTATATTTTTGATTTCAATTTCTTGCATATGGCCCTGTATGTCCTATTTTCATTTGAAATACATAAGTTTCTCAAGGAATGAAGGAACTGATCTGAATCAGGCACATCACATGCAAAATACTTCATTTATATGTAAGATACATTTATTTAGAATATATGCAGGCTTTGAATGCTTCTCCAGAACTAATTGGCACTTTCCAGTGTAGACTTGTTTGATTTCAGTATAAATTATATAAACTATAGCCTTTAATCTTCTAACATAAATACTGTATACTTTATTCAGTCTCATTGTGGTAAGGTTTTCATGTGCATTATTAAATTTATTGCCATTATGTACCTAAAATCAACACTTTATTTTGTATCTGAAATATGAATTTTTATTTGGAGCAAAGAGGCAAAGAGCAGAAAAGGAAAATATATATATGACTAAAAGAAGGACATGTGAAACAGGAATTACACTGAAATTAACTATCCATAGGTTGTGATTACGAAAACACAGTAAGGG
Organism: Xenopus laevis; assembly: GCF_017654675.1. NCBI lineage: Eukaryota > Metazoa > Chordata > Amphibia > Anura > Pipidae > Xenopus > Xenopus laevis. The sequence continues at coordinate 37,845,650 of NC_054378.1, read as the reverse complement.
GCCGATTCATCAAGAGTCGAATATCGAGGGTTAATTAACCCTCGATATTCGACTGGGAACTAAAATCGTTCGACTTCGAATATCGAAGTCGAACGATTTTGCGCAAGTCCTGCGATCGATCGATCGAAGGATTTTTCGTTCGTTCGAACGATTAAATCCTTCGAATCGAACGATTCGAAGGATTTTAATCCAACGATCGAAGGAAAATCCTTCGATCAAAAAATCACAGGCAAGCCTATGGGGACCTTCCCCATAGGCTAACATTGACTTCGGTAGGTTTTATCTACCGAAGTAGGTGGTCGAAGTATTTTTTAAAGAGACAGTACTTCGATTATCGAATGGTCGAATAGTCGAACGATTTTTACTTCGAATCGTTCGAATCGTTCGAATTTAACCAATTCGATGGTCGAAGTACCCAAAAAATAATTCGAAATTCGAAGCTTTTTACATTCGAATTCTTCACTCGAATTTTGTAAATCTGCCCCTAAGAGTAGCAGATCATAAACATCATGCACATTCAACATTAGCCTTAAAGAATGGAGGCTACTCAAAGGGGTGGTTCATCTTTAAGGTAACTTTTATTTATTATTAGGGATGGGCGAATTTGACCCGTTTCATTTCGCCAAAAATTCGCCGCCGGCGAAATGTCGCAGACGCCCATTAAAGTCTATGGGCGTCAAAAAAATTTTGTCGAGCTGTGAAATTATTTATTATCTTTTTTTTTTGCCGCACGCCGCCATACAAGTGTATGGGTGTCATTTTTTTCGGCGAAACAAGGCGAAAAAATTCGCCCATCCCTATTTATTATGTTATAGAATGGCCAATTCTGAGCAACTTTTCAATTGGTTTTCATTATTTATTTTTTTTAGTTTTACAGTTACCGTATATACTCTAGTATAAGCCGAGTTTTTCAGCATCCAAAATGTGCTGAAAAAGTCTACCTCGGCTTATACTGGAGTCAGTGGGTAGTAGCTGAGATTGCAGTCACTTTTAATCATTCCTATACCAACAGTTCGCTTGGGGAGAGACTGCAATATCACACAGCGCCCTCTGTTGGTTATATGAAGGATTAACATTGATGGCAATATCACACAGCACCCTGTGCACATGGTAGTGGGAAAGTGGGACAGTGGGACAATGCACACAGTAATCCATTTGGCAATTCTCTGTCACCATCAACTTTGCAAAGAAGTCAGATTGATAGCTGGGGGGTTGCTTTGGCGGAATATGCGCTGCTGGGAGACAGGGCTGTAGTTGTGTCTAGGCTTATACTCGAGTCAATAAGATTTTCCCAGTTTTCGTAGTTAAAATTAGGTACCTCGGCTTATACTCGAGTATATACCTTTGCCCTTTTTCTTCTGACTCCCATCTAAAAACAAATGCTCTGTAAGTCTACAAATGTATTGTTATTGTTACTTTTTATTACTGATCCTTCTATTCAGGCCTCTCCTATTCATATTCCAGTCTCTTATTTAAATCAATGCATGGTTGCTAGGGTAATTTGGACCCTATTTACCAGATTTCTCAAGATATAAAAAGCCGAATAACTCAAAAGCCACAAATAATAAAAAATTAAAACAAATGTGTCTCAGAATATCACTCTCTACATCATACTAAAAGTTTTCTCAAAGGTGAACAACCCCTTTAAGCACTTGAAATATGAATCCATAGTACGTATATATTAGCCCTTGCATTTTTAAACTTGTGATGGTCAAGAACCTACAGTATCATATGACATGACCCAGAGGGGTGTACCCTCAGCATTCAGTTTTTTTTTTTGTTTTTTTTTTACGAAAGTGGGAGTCACACAGGTAAATAGGCTGCCCACTGTGGTGGTGATGATCAGCTTTCCTGTAGATCTAGTTGCGTATAGTAATTTTGCGTAAGACCAGCAATGGTAATTTAGAGTGGAATATGAGAGGTATGACTTGGACAGATCAGAGATACCTAGCACAAGTATATACAATGCTGGTCACAGGCATTATTGCCATTTACAATTACTGCCTGTAAAAAATTAGGGCTACTTACGGTATATCGGCACCGATTAACTGATCTGAAGCACCCATTAACTATTTAGATTTATGTGAATGATTTGCATTAAGCTTTTACAATGGGTTTCCAGAATATCAAGATCCAATGAAAATCACCATACTAGTGCTTATGACATACAGTATGGCAGGCCAGTATCATTCACTAGGCCAGATAGCAAGATAATACATTAACATATAAAGTCAAGTTGTACCAACTCTCTATTAACACATCTGATTATGACAAATTAAAAAATAAAGATAATGTACAGACATGCCACCAATGCCTGGGTCCTTATGTTTTAAAGATGTTAATAAGGGTCTTTGACAAATTGACAGTAACCCCTCTTATTATATACCAATATGCATCCTTGGATATAGTGTAAACAACTGACTGATATACAATCTACAGTTTGCTACTATTTATCCTCCAAGCACTGGAGTTTAGATGAATGGCCCACAGAGCCCTATTTAATAGACTGACCATTCCTGAATATAAAAATGCATATCTCATTTGGTAATATTTCAAAATAAATGTGGTACATGAGATTTAAATATTGTTCTTTGTGGTTGATTTCTTTTTAAAACTACCTTGTATTGTTGGTAAAAATGTTCCATAACACACATTTCAACTTGAAGACTTTTGGGATAGACAGAACTAATAAACAGTTTTAAAGGGCCTATTTTATGCTCTTTTGTTTAATAGGAAAACAGAAGTAAAAAAGAAATAATCAATTTGCTGGCAGCTATTTTTGCTAGTTTTCCAACATTTTGGTAATTATAATCAACTCCTATACATTATTTAATTTGATTTAGCAACACATTGACCTTGTTGCTGCCAGTGATAAGGATAAGAAAATGAATCATGTTAAGTACCTTAGGCAGGTAAATTAATTTAAACTCTCTTGCTTGTCTTACTACCAGACATTCTATTCTTCTATCCAAAATACCCTCATTTGGCTTTGGGGCACTCAAAAAACAAATGAGTTTACCTTATTTTATTTTACTTTTCAATGTTTAGATTATAAATGCACATTATTGAGGTTTAAAAACCCTCAAAACTCAGGTAATGGGAGATTATGTATTGTACCAGAAATGTTAAATACTTTTTGCAGCAAGTTTTACCTGTAGGAATAAAAATATACAGGGACAAGGGTTCCTGTTAAAGCTGTAAAACTAATCATACAGACATTTTTATGTTTCAAGTTAGGGGTAAATAGAAATAGGTATAAACTACTCTAGCTTTGTGCTACCTTTACATATGATTTAGTTTGTATCAACAAGTATTTTATAAATTACCAATAATAACTATTTCTTAAGGTCTTTGAATGCAAGTCTTTCATGGATAAGTTGCACATTATCCTCTCTTCTCACTTTCTCTTTTTCCTTTGTACCATTATATTATTTATTTTGCGCTGACTCTTCCTTATTGTGGAAAATATATATATATAACTGCAGCTATTGTTATTATTCTGTGATGTTCAACCCAAATAAAAATGATTGAACATAAGAAATAGGTATAAACTGGAAACTGAATGACTTTTTATACTACAGCCATAAGTAATTTAGTGATAAGTAATTTAGTTCCCCTAAAGCTGCAGTTGTACTCGCCAAAATCCAGATGGTCTTGTCTTAGGTGGTTATTTATCCGAATTTATCTCAGTATTTCAAATATCAAACTTAGAGCAATTCCAAATTCCCGAATGGACCTTATTTATGAAGCACAAAGCTCGAAAAAATAGGGTTGGCCAAACTTAGGAGGTTTCCCAGAAAACTCTGAATTGTTTGGAGTTTTCCGCAATAACTATAATTTTTTCTGCGTTTTTTGCGGCGAAACCCTGAATTCATTGGATATCAGTACAGACATCCGCGCAGACACTGGGACCTTCCCCATTGACTTATACAGGACCTTGAGAGTTTTTAGATGAGACTTTAATAAATGTCAAAAAATGTGTAGGTTTTTTTTTCTTTTGCGCCGAAAACTACAAATTATTTAAGGTTCGAATATTCGGAGCTTGATAAATAACCCCCTTAATGCATGATTCAGCATGGTATTTTCAATTTACAATACAATTTACAATCACCATTTAGCTTCAGAGTTTGTTTCTATTGTATTATTTTGGATATATTGGGCATAAAGTAATAAAGGTATGGGACTTGTTATCCAGAATGATTGGGACCTAGGGTTTTCGGGGGCTGTGGAGTTTTAAGGGAGCTTTCTGTAATTTGAAAAATTTAGTAAGTCTATTAAAACATGTAATGATTAAATACAAAGGCAGGAATACAGGCAAAATGAAAAACAACAGTACGGTGTACCCAGGAATGTATTACAAAAGATGAAATAGTATGTTTATATACCCATGACCTTTCACAATTTTCACTTTTTTTGCAAATGTTTGAATCTGTATATTTCACCTTTCAAACTCTTTCATTTCATTTAAAGTTGAATATTTCTTTGCTGCTTTCTACAAACAGCCATCCATCTCTGTCAATCTTATTTATTCCTAGTCACTCAGTATTTTTCTCTTATCCTGCATGTAAAGCTCATGGGACTGTAACAAAGAATATTTGGTCACTTAATGCAGAAGAATTTAAGTCAACTCTTTACTTCAAGGTCACATTTGCTATGTAAATTCTTTATTTCATCTTGACATTGCTATTGTAGTCAAGTTTGAAGGATTATTGCCAAGACCCCACTAAGAATTTACTGTGTTCTTTCACAGGAAAGTGTTTATTTTAAAATCCTCTGGTTAAAAGTAAATAAATGGTTGCTTCTTATGTGAAGACTTTCACTTATAAATGCACAACCAGTACCTTTATGACACATAATAAGCTGTTTTATGAAAGCAACTATTGTTACATCATGGAGTTTGAATTGTTTTGATTTTTTTATTCTATAGGTGTTATAATTGTCAACATTTCAAACCCTCATCTTGACAAACTGGGAAGCAGATATTTTGACAGTGAAATCCCAGCTCACATTAAACTGACCACACCGGTACAACCATAAATTATTCAACCAAATTCTATTAAACAGCACAGGACAGTAGTACTGGATTATTTTAGCTAAGTTTATTTAGCTTTGGGGAGCAGTTATTTCATAGTATTGTTGTTGCCCAGTTCCTGCCCAGTTGCATTTAAGGAAAAAGTGCTTCTTGACCAATATATTTGTCCTTCAGGATTATTATTTTTTTTTTTTTAAACTTGTTTTTTATTGTAAGTGACAAAGTATAATCACAACAAATATTCATACATGTTTCCATAAAGCGGAGAGCAGAGCAATTGTGATTACGATCATATAGCAGTTCAATAACATTTTAATAACATTTTAAACATTCAGCTCAATTATGGTTTATAGCAGTGGGGGGGGGGGGGGTAGGACCTGTGAGGATTAATTCAGATAGGAGGTCAATAGTCTGTTAGTTTGATGACTTCTGGGAGGCGCGGTATCAGGTCTTGATGGTTCTTGTTGTAAAGTTGCTAGATATTGGGATGATTCCATGATCAAAGGATGATCCTTGAGAACTTCCATCTCATACCATGACGTATGTCTAAAGGTGTAGATTGTGAGGCATTTGATGTGTTGTGGGAGGTGTGCTATGTAGGTAGACCAGGTGTTGAAGAATTTTAATGTGTTGTGTTCTTTCCTGGTTATGGTTTCCAGCCAGTCCATATGGAAAATATGGTGTAGTTTTCGTTTCACCAACGTCATTGAGGGAGGGTCAGTGTGTAGCCATTGTTGCAGTATCGTTTTCCTGGCAGCTGCTGCCAATCTGCCCATGAGGTGTTTTTCAGTTTTCGTGATTTGTGGAAATGAATTAAGTGTACTGAACAGAGCCCATGCTATGTGTATTTGGAGGGGTTTCCCTATTATCTGTGCACCATATGAAATGACTTCTTTCCAAAAAGATTGCATTAAGGGACAAGACCACATGGTATGTATCAGATTTGCTTCAGGGGCGTGGCATTTTAAACACATAGCTGAGGAGAGGTTACCCATTTTAAATCTTCTGAGTGGAGTAAGATATGAGTTGTGGAGAATTTGCAATGACATTTCCTGATACCTGCTTGCCGGAAGTAATGTCATAATTTTAGTGTGCTGTTTCAAAATGTCAGATTCTGTGGTATTAGGTATCTCCTTAATCCATTTGAAAGTAGGTTTATCATCATTATCTATGTCTAGAAGTGGTTTAATGGTTTGATAAATGTGTGAAGTTGTGAGTTGCCTACTTTTGTTCTTCCATAGTCGGTTTAATACGTTATTTTTGTCATTATTTGTTAGAAGTTTGATTGTAGTGTTCGCGAAGTGAATGATCTGCAGACTTAGGTATAAGTGGGTGTGTGTAAATGGAAATTTTTCTACCAGCTTGTCTAAAGAGAGTACTGAGTTGTTACTATCTAATATGTCGTGTATGTTCCGTAGGCCGCTAATACTCCAGTCATATAGTATGGGATTCCGCATACCCGGTGGGAAATCTTTATTATCTAACCACGATAAGTAAGGAGAGGTATATCGTGATAGATTCTGGGCTTTCCTGACTGAGTGCCATGCGTTATACGTGTCTAAGAATAATGGATTATGTCTAATATGTGTTGGAATGTGTTGTATAGGTGTATGCAATAGATAGTTGAGAGAGTTTGGTCTAGAGAGAGTGTAGTGTATAAATCTCTATTTAGAATCCAGTCTCCTGCATATCGAAGAAGGGCTGCTTCGTTGGAGACTTTAAAGTTAGGAAAATTGAGTCCACCTAGGGTTTTAGGTTGTTGCAGTTTAAAAAGGCTAATGCGTGGGCGTTTTTTATTCCATATGAAAGTTCTCAATATTTGATTTAATTGTTTTAGATCGGTAGGTGTAATGCAGTATGGCAGCATCTGTATTGGATATAAAAGTTTGGGAAATAAAATCATTTTAACGAAATGTATTCTGCCTAGAAAGGAAAGATTAATGTGTTTCCATTGCAGCGTTTCTTGTTGTATAGTGTCAATTATTTTCCTAATGTTTAAGGAATATAGATCTTTATGGTGTGAGGGAATGTGGATTCCTAAGTATTTAATGCTTTGTTTAGTTTTTTTGAAAGGGAAGTATGGAAGCCAATCCGTGTTTACTGTATGGTATAGTTGGAGAGCTTCTGATTTGTCTAAATTGATTTTAAATCCTGCTATTTTGCCAAATCTATGAATATCTGTAAGAGAGCGGGTATTTCCATTTTCGGCTGATTGATAAAAAGCAGGATATCGTCAGCAAAAGCTGTCACTTTAAGATTAGTTTGGCCTATTTGTATCCCCTCTAGTTGTTGGCATTTCAATATATGTCGTAACAGCGGGTCGATTGCTATATTGAAGAAAAGAGGCGATAATGGACAGCCTTGGCGTGTACCTCTACTAATTACAAATCTATCCGAATTAGCGTAATTTACCGTTATAAATGTGGTGGGCGAGTGGTATAATGTTTTATATAGATTGAAGGTCTGGAGTATTATTTTTTATGCTTTATGATGGGTAGGAGTTAGTTGAAACAAGTGTAATGTAATTACTGTGTGATCTGGTCACAATGGTACAGTGAATCTCAGTATTGTAGACGTTAACCTTTTAATTGACATGATTAGTTAAGTGAATTGTTTTGAAACTGCTGGGGTAAGAATGTTAAAGTAGAATTGTACCTTGCTAATAGGTGATGTCATAACCCCCTACTTTGTTTAGGGATGGCTGTTCCATTTTGTCATAAATGGTCTGCTTCACACATATTTCAAACCATCTTCTTTTTCTCGGTCCCAAAATATGCATATTGTTCAAAAGGATTCCCATTGTCCTTTAGATATAAATAGGCTGCTGAGTTTTTTCCTGAGGAGTTACACAGTTAAAAAGTTAAGTTGGATTGAAAAAAGACCAAAGCCCATGAAGCCCAGGCCCTCCAAATGCACCCAACACACATCTAGATGTAGCCAGTGGGATTTCACATTTCGTAGCATTGTGTCCCGACACCAGCAATTTTTTTAGTATATTGATTCTGATGGACTAAAACAATTGCACTCTAGAACTGCCCAAAGGCAGGACTCCACACTAAAAAAAATAACAGTGCAACAAAATGTGATATCCAGATGGCTTTATCTGTATATGCACACTCCTACCGAACCTTCCATACCAGTGGCGGAACTACCGGGGGAGCAGGGGGTGCGAGCGGGCCAGGGCCAAATGCGGGAGTATGGAGGGGGCGGGGCCCAGCTGCGCATCACGCACCAGGGCCCGCCCCCCTCTAGGATTGCTACTACTCCATACACTCACATAAACTGTATCTACCAATATCTATATAATATCAATATCACTATAATGGACAGCATATACCACATTACTTTGCTTTTACTTTTGTACTGGGACTTTGTCTGTGTCAGCACAATTAATGCACAATGTAATTGCAAGCATCCTAAAGAAGCTTTGAAAGCATGTGGATATCACCAGATCAGAACTATACTGCAGATGTGTTTGTTGACTTAATCCTGTTTAGGTCCAGCTCAGACTCTGGTGACTCTAATTCCCTTAAGGGATTCTTTCATGTCATGTCAGTTGAACTGAAGAAGCCACTTGGATGAGTGGTGAAACATTTTCACAATTATGCAGCCGGACCAGATTCTGTAGACTTACCACTACTATACTGTATACTGCATGTTTCCATGTTTCCATGTTGTGATGGGAAGTCCAGTGTTGATCAATATGTATGCTAGGGCTTCTTTGCTTCCTAGTGCATAATCTGCAATTATAAAGGGCAAGCCAAGATGTAGATATATTAAGGGGCAGATTAATTAAAGACCAAACAGGAAATTACATAGATGTCAAGTCGTGTTCAACTGGTCTGAGCAATTTAAGAAAAAAAAAATATTTTCAGTTGGTGTCAGAAACACCCAATCAAATTCTTAGGGGCCCATTTACTTAGCTCGAGTGAAGGAATAGAGGGAAAAAAACTTCAAATTTCAAATGTTTTTTTTTGGCTACTTAGACCTTCGACTACGACTTCAACTTCGAATCAAACTAAAAATCGTTCAACTATTCGACCATTCGATAGTCTAAGTACTGTCTCTTTAAAAAAAACTTCGACCACCTAAAACCTACCGAGGTGCCATGTTAGCCTATGGGGAAGGTCCCCATTGGCTTTTTAACAATTTTTTGGTCGAAGAAAAATCGTTTGGTCGATGGATTAGAATTAAAACTTGCGGTAAATCCTTTGACTTCGAAGTCGAAGGATTTACATTCGGCAGTCGAATATCGAGGGTTATTTAACCCTCGATATTCGACCCTATGTAAATCTGCCCCTTAATCTACAGAGCAAATCACTTGCCTTGATTAAGGATTTAGATAATTATTTTGTTACACAGGAAATCTCTATTTTAATGCTTAATAATAAAATACAGACCATTGTTTAATTGACCCCAAAATGCCTGTTATTTTTTGCACTTTTGTGCAGGATTTTTCCCAAATTGTTTTTAAGAAGTGTACTTAACGTTGCTTAAATACCAACAGGAAACATGTAAGAACAAGCACATCAATCTAAAAACAAGTCTGTATGACATTGTAATAAAACAGAAATGGAAAGTAGGCGAGCTAGTTCATCCAAATCATTGTTTTATGTTTGACATTGTAGAACAGAAGCATAGCTTTACTTGCCATTATATTTTTGTTCTTATTTTCATGACTTATAAGGAACAACCTGCTCTCCAGTTTGTCCCACAAAACAAATTAAAAAACGACTTTAGTCCATTTGCTCAAGAATTAAAGATTCTAGCCTAGACAACGTAATTAACACAACACACTTTTATCCCTCTGTGTACTGTAGGTCAACACAGTATTTCTAATAAGCAGTCATTTGTTCTATATATATACATCATTTGCATGAAACTCCCACTCACTTTAACCTTTTTTGTTCACAGGTCGAAGGGGAAAATAATGTGCATCAATGGAATGCATTGCTATGTTTTTTAAGTGTATCTTGTAAACTAAATGTTTGCGTATAATTGTCTTCTAAATGTCATTTCCCTTGTAAAGAAATGTATTCTCCAAAATATTGCTTTTAGAGGCTGTAGTAATTATATACTTGGGGAATGCAAGCGCAAATGTCTTCTGCCTGGAAAGCAAAGAGTTCGACCTTTCTCTATTAATGACACCAATAACAGTGAAATTCGTCAACAAAACCATCACAATTATAAAACAGCCATTAAACTGTAGTGGATGTTTAATAAATATGTTTTACGATAAAACCTGTTTGTGAAAAAAGAGTTAGCATTCCTGTTTTGCTGTTTGTAGAGAGTTAACCATACCATCCTGTGCAAAAAAAGTGTACTGTACATTACTGGGTGTATTTTTAATCACTGCAAAGGATTTTTCACAGGATGCATTCCATTAAAAACAAATTACTTAATTGCTTCTATTCACTGGAGGGGTGCGAAAAGCAAGGAATTTATTATTAAGTAAGATTCAATGCAATAAGCATTGTGTTCGCCTTACATTCAGGTAGAACGCCTACAACAGTATGCATAGTAGTGAAGTATAACAACATGTGGTGCTTTGTAGGCTCAGTAGCAGCTAATGTCAACATGCTTTTGTCACTGGTAGTTGTTATACAAGGTGCACTTCTTCTGCTCTGTGTGTGATATATATATATATATATATATATATATATATATATATATATATATATATATATATATATATATATATATATATATACAGTACAGTATATGTTCAAACAGTTATGAGACCTGTTCTCCTGAATGCTCAGGATGTGTAGTTTTCCAGATAAGAAATCTTTCCATAGTTTGAATCATCGTACCTTAACTCTACTAAACAAAATATATATAACTATTAAATAAAAACAATAGGACTGGCTTATCTCCAGTAAGGATTAGTTATATCTTAGTTTGAATCAAGTACAAGGTACTGTTTTATTATTACAGTGTAAAAGGAAATTACTTTTAAAAATAGAGTATATGGGAAATGGTCTTCCCATAATTTGGAGCTTTCTGAATGATGGGCTTATTGATAGGGATGGGCGAATTTTTGGTGAAACGAAACGGGTCAAATTCGCCCATTCCTACTTATTGACAACAGATTCCATACGTGTGTGTGTGTGTTTATATAGTTGTAGAAAGTGGAGGCACTCACAGATCTATGTATTAATGAATTTATTGAATTATTCCATTTTTCCCTAACTACAATCATCCTCAGGTTCTAAGGGAACCGAAACACGTAGATGGGGGAAATATGTAAATAATTCAATAAATTCATTAATACATGGATCCATGAGTGCCTCCCCTTTTATATATAAAAAATAAATATCTATACCATGAAAAGAACCTCACTAAACAGGGCTTGTGATTGAAATAATATAATCAGTTTATTGCTTCAACGTTTTGGCTAATTACTCAAGCTGTCTTCGGGAAGATGATGAAGAAGAAAAGCACTCCAATATTTCTTGTTAGTGATGATTTATTCCACTGTGCATACCAACGTGTCCACGTCAAGGATCCTTGATAAAGGTCCAAACGTGGACCGAAAAAGGTCCCAAGAGGGACCAAAACGTTGGAGCACTGTAATGTGTGTATAATAATAAAAAGACACTTATTTCACAAGGGAAGTGCTGGAAGTGCTGATATATATATATATATATGCTTATAGGTTTTTTGGGGTACAAAAAGTAACCATGTTTTCTATTTTAAACCCTTCCTTTTAACTAGCTGTATGAGTTAACTATGTGAAGCATCTGTAATTACTAACTTGTCACTTATGAGAGACAGTCACATCATTTGTTTCAGACCTAGAGGTCTAAAACTCAAACACAGCTTATAGTATGCCAAAAAGGAAGAGGTATTATTAGAGCAAAAACCTAAAAAGAATTCTGCACTTGTTTAGAAATGGTGTAACATAGCTTGTAAAGCTGGCTATAAATGTACAATCATTCTCTGCAATCTCCCAACCTACAACTAACATTTCAGATTAAATAAAGTAGTAAAAAAAACAAATCAGACAATTTTCTGGCCATTAATTGACAGGTATCAATCGTACAAAAGTCACCCACTGACATTGTTGAATAGACCATGCATGCAGAGATATTATGGTTAGCTGATATAAATCTTTTAACCCGTCCTATTGACTAAACGACCAATCGCCATGGTACAAAAAATGTCAGCACAACCCACGCACGGTCTTTGTTTTGTATGTCTTAATCTCCCCATCTATGGCCAGCCTTAGGCTTGTATTTGAATGTAAAGGTGTGGGGGGGGGAATACAAAATGACTTCCTCATAAAGAATAAGTGATAAGTCCCTCAAATGTTTCAGTAAAGAATTAGCTCTAGTATGCAATTTGTATCCAAATTTGCTGTCATTGTACACACAGGCCCAAATATATACCAAATCCCAGTCCTGGTGTCCCGCCGGCCCAGTCTCACCCTGTGAATGGTAAGCGTATACCACATTTGTATTTATATTCACTTTCCCTTTCTGTTTGCTTCCTCCTCCGCAATTTGGCAAATGTGGGAACCTTGTCTAATATACGCTGCACATTTTGTAAAGCTGATGATTTATGCATTAACATAGAAATGAGAAAGCAATATGCTTTACCCTGTACATCTAGCCAAAGATTTAATGAATAATCGGGCGGAATAATAAAAGTAATATTTCTTTTTGTAGACAAAAAAAAAGAAAAACATTTGTGCAACTTTAATATCTGTACATTATGAGATTTACATAATTTCTGCTTTGACAACCAAAAAAAATAAAACGCACTGTGAAAATCTTATAATAGCAGACACAAGGCACCGAATCCCTCAAACCTTTTTCTATTTATGTAATCAGTAAAAAGCAGCTGCAGTGCGTATACTTTTTTGTGATTGCACTCAAAATTGATTGTTGTAGATGTTACTATTTAAAAGAACAGTAAAAACATGTCTTCACAGTGACACCTTATGTCACAGATTTAAGATATTAATCAAGAAATCCATGACTGTTTATTTCTAAGATTCTAGAAGAAAAGAGACATTATATATATATAAAACACACAAGGGAAAGTTGTGCTCACCACTATTTTTTAAAACCATTAGGCAGGGGTGCAATGAGGGTGTGACCACAAAATACATATAGTCAACTACAAGATTCCTCTGCACTCAACCCATTATCAATATATTTAAGACAGAGACATTTTGTGCATACTGCTAATAAAAAATGCCTTACCCTTTAAACAACACAGGGATTGTTTGTCCATATATTGCAATATATTTAAGCTGGCCAACTACGTCAAAGTCATCCCATATCTGGCCAGTCCTACGCTTAATTTTCATCTGATTCATTAAGAATTCAATTGCTTAATTATACATTTTACAAAGGGACTAAGCTTTACCTGCAACTTACTAGCTGCTTTCAAAGTTCCCAAACTTGGCTGCCCTTTTATTAGACACCAGTGGGATCACCTGACTATAGCTGGGAGGGGTGGGAGCTACAACATGGAGCTGGTCACTGCTCCTGTATAGCTATAACAAACAAGGGAAAGTTGTGCTCACCACTATTTTTTAAAACCATTAGGCGGGGGTGTAAAATGTATAATTAAGCAATTGAATTCTTAATGAATCAGATGAAAATTAAGAGTAGGACTGGCCAGATATGGGATGACTTTGACGTAGTTGGCCAGCTTAAATATATTGCAATATATGGACAAACAATCCCTGTTTTGTTTAAAGGGTAAGGCATTTTTTAGTAGCAGTATGCACAAAATGTCGCTGTCTTAAATATATTGATAATGGGTTGAGTGCAGAGGACTCTTGTATTTGACTATATGTATTTTGTGGTCACAGCCTCATTGCACCCCCGCCTAATGGTTTTAAAAAATAGTGGTGAGCACAACTTTCCCTTGTTTGTTACATATATATATATATATATATATATATATATATATATATATATATATATATATATATATACAAACAAGCTGAAATGCCGCTCCTCATCTTTCTTATTGGGTGCACATGGGCAAGGCTTAATTTACATACTAAACAAGGTAGCCCCAGCACCCTCAATATATAATCCCCTGAAAAAATATTCTTGCACAACTTTTATATTTTTTGGGCAGGTGGCTCTCTCCTTAAATGCTCGCTCTCCCAACCCCCGCCTAATGGTGTCTTTGGTAGTGATGGGCAAATTTATAAGTCAGGCGTGAATTTGCTGCTAATTTTCGTGATTCGCCGCCAGCTAATAAATTTGCGAAACGGCAATGAACATTTGCTGGCAAAAAATTGCCGGTGTCCAAAAAAAAAACTGGACGCCGACGTCAAAAAAATGGACGCCCATCACTAGTCTTTGGAAGGGATCATGCTAAATAAAGAGAAAAGCAGGTATGGTCTGTCTCCCCCCAAAGGTAACACTTTATTTTTTCACTTAGGATTGGAAAGGCGCATGGACATTGCCTCGACAGGGCGCGTCAGCTTATGCATCTTTTGTACAAATTTTGTAACTAAAAGTGTCTTTTTTTTAAGAAAGTTACAGTTCAGTTGTGCAAGAATATTTTTTCAGGGGGTTATATATTGAGAGTGCTGGGGTTACCTTGTTTAGTGTATATATACAGTATATATAAAATACACAAAAGCCATGAATATTGTGTAAATGATATCCTTATAAACAGTGAGTTCTTATGTTCTTATCAGTTATAAAAGGTGAGTTTTGATGTCATTTTTGTCATATGACTCACTGAAACTTGGGTATTATAATAAATAAAGTACCCCCAGTTGCAAAATATGAGGATATTAGAGGTTACCTCGGAGTTCCATGACCTGTATAAAAATTTTATTGGTCATGAAACTCCTCGGTAACTTATAATATCCTTATAATTTACAAAAGGGGGTACTTTATTCACTATATATACATAGTTACAGGTAGATCGATCGATAGATAGAGAAATCAGTATGTCTGCAACTAAAACAAACATTGTTTCACTATGACTTGCACATGATCTTGTTGCCTTTAGATGGCACTGCTAGCCAACATTAACAATCAATGCAAGCACGCTTTGATTTAAGCCTGTACCTGTTTTCTAGCTAACACATAATATTTCAAATGTGTAAACAACAATAAAAAATGTATATTTTAGGTATAAGACCTCATCTACCATGGTTTCTGATGCAATTTATATAGCTCCCTTGAATAGGACAGAAGATCTGCAGCAGTGGTCTAGCCATAATATTTCTTTATTGTAACATTATTTTCCCTCGTAAAATATAGAAAAGGAAAAGTGTTCCTTCACATGTACAAGGAAAGGATGTATTATGCATAAGTGCCATTTTTAGGATAGATTACACCATAGCAAGCAAAATCATTCCCTAGAACTTTTTATTTGTTGTATTAGTGGGAAAATGTATTACTAGAATGTAAATACACTAATAAAGGTAAAGTAATTAAAACGGTAATGCTTTAATATTCAGAATTAAAGGGCATTGTATGCTTACTTTTTCGAAAAGAAAATAATTTATTGCTTGTAGTTGGCTTTTTTCTTATGCATCCACATTGTATCAGCTGGAGCGTTTTATAAAATAAAGGCAGTTTATTTCATAGATTGTTGGGCCAAGTTTTAGGCCAATAAATTGGGAACATGTTTTTAATGTATTTTATTTTTGAGTTGTACATTTAGAGCAGTCAGAGCATTGATTAAACATCATCATTTGCTGCCAGCATTTATTGGCCTAACAGTGACTGTCCATAAAATAATTGCATGTTTTGATAAATGAATATCTTATGTGAGATTAGAAGACTAGCTTTTCCTCAAATACATTTTTATATGATGTGGACAGCAATTTTCTAAAATAATTTCGAAGTAGTATTTTTTTGTGTGTTGTTGCTGTTTTTTCTCCCATGATCCTTCCATTAGGAAGCACAATGGATACGTCGTCTGGAAACACTGGAACCCCATGGCCTTAATCGCGAATATGACTTACATCCCATATACCGATAGTATTTTAATGATTGTTTTTAATGTTAGTATTAAATCATTTTGTCCACAAACATTGGTCATTTTTATTGTCTTGCAGATACCATACTATGAGAATTAAATCCTTTACAGGAAGAATAGAATCTACAGGAAATAAGTGGATACTTTTCCATATGCTATAATGTATCTGACAATGTTGCCTTTATGTCCCTCTTTTTTTGTATCAATCAATTTTGGTTTTTGGTTGTTGGCCCCTAGAGGGCGATCTAATATGTGAGTATAAAACTGTGCAATCAGCAGTAATTTGTTAACTTGACAAAGGGCCACATAGGCCTGAAACGTTGTTTATTCGAGATCCAAGCCAGAGAATGCAATAAAGGCTTTTTAAGAAAAAATACGCTTTGGATGGTGCTGTGATTCTATTTTCGTATCGTTTATCCGGTTGGAGTGGACAACCCTGCACGTGCACCATTTCGATATAATTTTGGTTTGGGTGAGTGCTGACCAATTACTCCATCCATCCTTCCATTAGGAAGTCAAAAATTCTGTTCTCTGCCGAGCCATACTTGTTTTCAGAATTCAGTATCTTGCTTTTTTAAAATGACAATAGCAAAATCTTACCGCAAAGGAAAGGTAAGGAAGGTAGTGACAGGTAGGAGAAGAAAATAGTAGGGGATGAAGAAAGGAAAATAGACAAAAACAAGAGTAGGAAAAGATGACAGGTGAGAATGGGTTTGAAGAATGGTGGGAGGAAGAGCTATGAGACAGAAAGAAGAAAAAGTTGAGTGAAGGGAACACAGATACTCTCCCAAAATGCATTATTTCCCCCAAATTCAAAAATATTATATATATATATATATATATATATATATATATATATATATATATATATTTATATAATACTTGAAAAAAGACCGCACTCACAGGACTTTCGCAAGAAAATAAGCCCCCATGGGCTGTGACATTTATTCCTCAACGTTTCGGCTAGTACACTCTAGCCGTCCTCAGGAGGTAAAACATAACACACAGTGAGGTCCGAAATAACATACAAAGATTGGCGCCAAAAGTAGTGTCATGACGTCATCAAGGTGCGCCCCCCAACATGGGGAGATAAACAAATAAACCACGTGTATAGTGAGCAAGAGAATTAAAGCCATCAGGGCAGATTGTATCCATCGTGATCGTGCTTAGTGTGATCGTTCCTTAGACCCACATAACGAATAAATGCTTTGTTCTGTGAGAAGTGTATTAAGCCTATTAGTGGTGTGAGTGACAATAGGCAAAAGTAGTACTTACGCCTGGTAGACGATCGCAAACCCCCTTGCGTTCCAACCTTGTCACTGTATGCCTATCACGGCATCCCCAACGCTATAGAGGCTGGTGGTAAACCTGTAGTCTCACTGCGTGCCAGAACCCCGCTGTCATTCTGCTTCCGGAGCGCATCAAAACCCCTCTCCTGCTGCGGGAGCTTAGGCCCCTCCTCCTCTCGCCTGATAGGAGGAGGACTCACACACCCTCCAAACTCCTCTGATCAGGGAACCAGTCACTCGTGTACTCTGGTGCCAAACCCCAACCAATCGTTAGGGCTTGGAACTCTGAGCCACATGTGTGTGTGCCGAGTGTCAATGCATTAACCATCTAGTGCCTTCACAGTATTCAGGAGTTGGGTGAGATCAATTGCCAGTGCTCAACCATCAGCAGTAAAATTACCTGCTTACACAACGGGGTATAGATCCAGCTGGGGTTGGTTATTATCCATAGCCTTCACAGGGTCACCAGCTAAGCGAGGGGACATGCTAGTCAAGGCAAAGTAGTGGAAGGGGTCGCTCACGTCATCCCAGGGAAGGAAAATCCTAAGGAGTAGAAGAGCACAGATATGCAACTGGTAAGAAGTGTCAAAGTCACCGTGTCATTTATACATGTATGTTAGTAAGTGACTATATAAATCATCAGCAACATGTTTAGAGTTCTAGAGCAAAAAAATAAAACACAAAGACTATAAAACACTAAAAAAAGTTGAGAGAAGACAAAAATCCAGAGTCCAGATACTTCGATGTATCCCATATGGTCATCAAAATAGTCCCGAAAAACCAGGTAAGTACCCCACCCTCCGATGAGGTTCACCAGATTCGTTTAGTAGAAAGGAGACATCGGTAAGGTCTCATTGAGTCCCTTAGGGGCCAGAGTGTCTAGTTTGTATATCCACATTGACTCTTTCTGGATCAATAGTAACCCCCTATTACCACCCCTTTGGAGGGCAGGGACATGATCAATGATCATGTGTCTAAATTGGGGGAGAGAATGGCGACACTGTAGCCAATGTTTGGCGACCGGTTGGTCGGCTTTTCCAGTATTTAATGCCAATCTAATGGCACTACGGTGATTATTCATCCTTTCCCTGTAGGACGGCTAGAGTGTACTAGCCGAAACGTTGAGGAATAAATGTCACAGCCCATGGGGGCTTATTTTCTTGCGAAAGTCCTGTGAGTGCGGTCTTTTTTCAAGTATTATATACAATTCCGTTACCAGCACCTAGGCGAGTACCTATCTTATTGTGGAGTGCACCATTGCGGATCTTTATATATTTGGTAGGTAGCCCTACCCCCTTGGGGGGCACAGGTCCTCCTACCTATTTTTGGTGGCACCCCTACCCGTATGAACTGTTTTTTTGACTGTTTTTGACTGATTTGTCTTAAGAAACGTTTCACTTTTGAGTTTTTTCATTAGCAACTGATTTTTTGCTGGACCTATATATGATGGAAGACACCCAGACACAACCTGATGTTGATACGACAGGTGAATACGCCTTTACGCCTGATGATGCTGAGAGGATTCTCTTTGCTGAACTACCGACTTCATCTCTACAAACTGGTAGGACCCCTCGGGACTTATACCACCATTTATTGAACCTTAAGAAAAGGGAGATAGATTTGTTATTACATGGTACATACCTTTCGGGGTATCACAGGCAGAAACTCATTCCCAGAGGGTTCCGCATCAGGAATATACCCACCCTCGGACGTTCCAACTCGGATTTTTGCAGCAAGTGGTGTAAAATTTTGAACAAATGCTCAGCAGATCTGTTATTACTAGTGATTGACTTTGTTGGTAAAGATTTAAAAACCACTCAGACGGACATAACAGAATTTGAAACAAACCACTTGCTGCAACTGTCCCAGGACAAGACGATTGACTGGATAAAAAATCTAGAAACATATCTGAATAAATACAAACAAGAACTAGTATCGTTTAAAGAAAAGAAATTGGTAGCAGTCAGGGACGATTATCGTGAAAAGAGGGTCTACAGGTGGTTGCTGGGACTAACGGAAGGGAACCGACGACGCACTGTTCGTAGGAACAAACCAGTCTCTCTGGTTACCGTCGATAGTTCAGGGGACTCCACTGATTCCGACCCTGGCCAGGTATTGGCCGCTCCTAGTATACAAACTTCCTCCTCACGTCCTTTTTTAGGAACACCTCCTATCCCCCAGATACGATCCACCTCAGGAGGGGAAGGAGAGGGAGGACCAGGAGGGGTGGCCAGAAGAACAACCGACAAACCCCCACGAAGGGGGCGGAGCAAGACATAGTGATTAACATTTCGCATCACACCCTGACAATGGGGGAATCCAGACTACTAAATAGGGGTTTAAAATTTGTACCAACTAATCCTTCGGATGCTTTTTCTGTACATAAGGATATACATAGATTCAAAAGAAACCTCAAACTTAAAGATTTTTATAAAGACAAAGTACCGGTTCCTAGTGTACCTTTCCGTGGCAAGAGTTCATTTGAACCTCCTAACACGGCTCCCTCCATCACCATATTTACTAACTTACTTGCCAGAGATTCACAGACTATACATACCCAAAAAAAGAAGAGTTATTCTAACCTCACTGCCGAAGAGAGGGAGGCTATTAACACTTTGAAAGCAGATAGGGATTTAATCATCAGGCAGGCTGATAAAGGAGGGGCCATAGTACTACTAGATAGGCAGTATTATGAGGAGGAACTGGGCAAGCAATTATCAGACTTGAACACTTACCAACGTCTATCTAGAGACCCCACCCTTGCCCTTAAGACGAGATTGGACACTCTAATACAGATGGCCATGACAGCCAATTGGATCAGTGCCTCAGTAGGGAAATACCTGACCACACAATTTCCTAGATGCCCATTCATCTATACCTTACCCAAGGTACACAAGTCCCTCGTGACACCCCCAGGTCGGCCCATCATCTCGGCCATAGGATCACTTTTCCAACCCGTTGCCAAGTATTTAGACTCCTTCCTCCAAATTCCGGTACAATCGATGGACTCTTTTGTAAAAGACACCAAGGACTTACTTAGAGTCCTAAAGGGTCTAACGCTTCCTCCAGATTGTCTGCTGGCAACGATGGATGTAGCCAGCTTATATACAGTGATCCCGCATGACAGGGGGGTAGAGGTCTGTAGGGAAGCCTTGCTTGGTTCCCACAAAGGGTTGCCCCCAGTGGAGTTTTTGATTTCACTACTGGATTTAATCTTGTCCCAAAACTATTTTGTTTTCAAAAATGAGTTTTTCCTTCAAGTGGCCGGTACAGCCATGGGGTCTAATGTAGCCCCCTCTTTTGCAAATCTTTATATGGAACATTATGAAAAAAACTTTTTGTTACCGATGGGGGGCCCTAGAATTTTCTTCTACCGGAAATATATTGACGATCTACTGTTCATTTGGACAGGAACGGAGGATGAGTTAGTAGACTTCCATGTGTCTTTGAATAGACTCAACTCTCCCATCAAATTGACACTCGCTTTTGATAGGCTACAGATTAACTATTTGGATCTGACCCTGACGGTACAGGGAGGGAAGGTGGGGAGCACTTTATTCAAAAAATCCACCGATAGAAACAGTCTAATTGAGGCACACTCGCACCATCCCAGACACATGTCCCGAGGGGCCCTCTACTCCCAGTTCCTGAGGGTAATCCGTAACAATTCGGACCCCAAGCTTGCGGAGACGCAACTAGTAACTTTGTTCGACCAGTTCATCGCTAGGGGTTATTCCACCGGAATGGTCATGGAACAACTGAGTAGAGCAGTGTCGGACTGGCCCGGCGGGACACCGGGAAAAAACCCGGTGGGCCCCGACCCTCATGGGCCCCCGCCGGGCCAGACCACCTCTCTCCATTCACAAATCGGAAAGAGAAAACTGTGCCGCGCAGCCTGCGCATGCGCCCATGCGGCGAGTACAGCATCGTGCGTGCGCGCTGAGCGCGCCAGAATGCGTGCGCGCCGGCGCACTTCAAAGTAGGGGCCGGACGGGGAGGCCAGAGGGGGGCCCTAGACAGCTGTCCCGGTGGGCCCCGGGCCCCCCAGTCCGACACTGGAGTAGAGCAAGGAAAATGACCCAAGAGGGGTTGCTCCAGACGCAGAAGGATACATCTCGGCCTGAACCAGACCTTATCTTCACCACGGATTGGACCACGGTCAGCCCCCAAGTTAAGGAAGCCTTACATAACAGATGGGAAATCATAAAATCGGATCCAGGTTTACCGTTCTATGGGAAGGATAGACCCATGGTGGCATATAGGAGGGGCAGAAACTTAGGAGACCTACTTGTGGTGAAGAACTTGTCATCTGGGAGTGGGCCAAAGAACACGTGGTTGGACAGACCCCTCAAAAAGGGCTGCTTCAAATGTGCAGGGTGCCTAACCTGTGGGGGCATGACACAGGGCACAACTTTCAAGCACTCTCGAACGGGTGCCAATTTCACCATCCGGCATAGAGTTACCTGCACCACGGATCATGTTGTGTACTTGGCATGGTGTCCATGTGGACTGCATTATGTGGGAAAGGCATCCACTTCCTACAGGGAAAGGATGAATAATCACCGTAGTGCCATTAGATTGGCATTAAATACTGGAAAAGCCGACCAACCGGTCGCCAAACATTGGCTACAGTGTCGCCATTCTCTCCCCCAATTTAGACACATGATCATTGATCATGTCCCTGCCCTCCAAAGGGGTGGTAATAGGGGGTTACTATTGATCCAGAAAGAGTCAATGTGGATATACAAACTAGACACTCTGGCCCCTAAGGGACTCAATGAGACCTTACCGATGTCTCCTTTCTACTAAACGAATCTGGTGAACCTCATCGGAGGGTGGGGTACTTACCTGGTTTTTCGGGACTATTTTGATGACCATATGGGATACATCGAAGTATCTGGACTCTGGATTTTTGTCTTCTCTCAACTTTTTTTAGTGTTTTATAGTCTTTGTGTTTTATTTTTTTGCTCTAGAACTCTAAACATGTTGCTGATGATTTATATAGTCACTTACTAACATACATGTATAAATGACACGGTGACTTTGACACTTCTTACCAGTTGCATATCTGTGCTCTTCTACTCCTTAGGATTTTCCTTCCCTGGGATGACGTGAGCGACCCCTTCCACTACTTTGCCTTGGCTAGCATGTCCCCTCGCTTAGCTGGTGACCCTGTGAAGGCTATGGATAATAACCAACCCCAGCTGGATCTATACCCCGTTGTGTAAGCAGGTAATTTTACTGCTGATGGTTGAGCACTGGCAATTGATCTCACCCAACTCCTGAATACTGTGAAGGCACTAGATGGTTAATGCATTGACACTCGGCACACACACATGTGGCTCAGAGTTCCAAGCCCTAACGATTGGTTGGGGTTTGGCACCAGAGTACACGAGTGACTGGTTCCCTGATCAGAGGAGTTTGGAGGGTGTGTGAGTCCTCCTCCTATCAGGCGAGAGGAGGAGGGGCCTAAGCTCCCGCAGCAGGAGAGGGGTTTTGATGCGCTCCGGAAGCAGAATGACAGCGGGGTTCTGGCACGCAGTGAGACTACAGGTTTACCACCAGCCTCTATAGCGTTGGGGATGCCGTGATAGGCATACAGTGACAAGGTTGGAACGCAAGGGGGTTTGCGATCGTCTACCAGGCGTAAGTACTACTTTTGCCTATTGTCACTCACACCACTAATAGGCTTAACACACTTCTCACAGAACAAAGCATTTATTCGTTATGTGGGTCTAAGGAACGATCACACTAAGCACGATCACGATGGATACAATCTGCCCTGATGGCTTTAATTCTCTTGCTCACTATACACGTGGTTTATTTGTTTATCTCCCCATGTTGGGGGGCGCACCTTGATGACGTCATGACACTACTTTTGGCGCCAATCTTTGTATGTTATTTAGGACCTCACTGTGTGTTATGTTTTACCTCCTGAGGACGGCTAGAGTGTACTAGCCGAAACATTGAGGAATAAATGTCACAGCCCATGGGGGCTTATTTTCTTGCGAAAGTCCTGTGAGTGCGGTCTTTTTTCAAGTATTATATACAATTCCGTTACCAGCACCTAGGCGAGTACCTATCTTATTGTGGAGTGCACCATTGCGGATCTTTATATATATTTATATATATGTGTGTGTGTGTGTATATCTATCTATATATATATATATATATATATATATATATATATATATATATATATATATATATATATATATATATATATATATATATATATATACTGTATATATATATATATATATATATATATATATATATACAGGGGTCAGTAAAATCATAAATACAAAGTTACAGTTACAAGATCAAAAGCTAATGGGGGAATGTAATATTAATATTGGTCACTAACAGAAAAAATGTTTGCAGTTCATTCACAGTGCAAATAAATTTGTCATTGCAAACAATTGTGCATTTGTGAATATTTTGCTAACCCTTTTGGGGCAAATTCCCTAAAGGGCGAAGTGACAAACGCTAGCAAAAATTTGCAAGCGTGACATCCTTTCAGAACTTCGCCTAGACGTCATTTCGCTAGTGAAATGTTATGGTCAGCACCCTAAATTCCAGAACCAATGCTAAGCACCCTGTTCACGGCTCTTGCTTCTGCCTTTAACAGCCACCTTTTACCTAGGGAGGAACCCTCGGCTAATCGGATGCCACCAGGTCTTAATAAGAGAGGTGCCAAGCTAAGGGTTCTGGACGAGCAAAGGGGCACAAACGTAAAGCGAAAGTCTTTTGGGCAGAAGGTCACAGTACAAGGCATAGGCAGAAAGCATAGTCAAATCAGGCTGGGTCAGGGCAGGCAGAGTACAGCGGAGTCAGACAGGCAGGGGTCAAACCAGGAGATCAATCAGGAGGGATACAGATATAGAAGAGTTGGTTACCAGGCAGGGTCAGGATTTCAGAAGTCAGAATCGTCAAAAACAGGCAACGGTCACAGCAGGTATTAGATAGCAGAAGCTTTACAGCACAGAAGCACCAGGAAAACTCACAAAGAAGATACTTTGAGAAATTTGTCTCTTTAAATACATTTAAATTTCGCGCCATTGCGCGCTGGCGTCATCACGCCAGTGTGCCTGCACCTATAAATAAAGAAGATGCGTGCCACGCGCCCTTAGTTTACCAGCGCAGAGGAGCGGCATCGTGGGTATCCACGGCAATGGCGCAGCGGGCGTCCCCGACGCACCACTAGATTTAGATCACCAGGACGGTAAGTTATTACACAAAAAGGAGATAGATGCTAGCGTTGCTTCACACTCTATCACCAAGCGAATTTTCATTCTGGCGGACATAATACAACAAATTCACTAAGATGCATATTTTACTAAACGTTACCTTATCTGCCAGACTTGCCTTTGGCTGCAAAGCCATCACTGTCTAATTTTCGCCGGTTAGGGAATTTTTCCCCATTGCCTCTCATCTTTTTTGTAATAAAACTTAATGAAAAAGTTGTAACATTTGCTGTTCACACCACCTTCAAGCACTTCTTAAAAGTTTAAAATATGCAATTAAAATTTGCAATGCAATAAATCCTAATGAAGAATATTAAACTGAGACATGCAAATTTGTATTCTTATTTGTGCACAAATTTATTTTCTTTGAAAATTGTATTAAATTTCTCCCTAAGTGTCGAAGACAAGAGGAAGGAGACCCCTGTCCCGTGGAACTTACAATCTTCTTTTTTGTGTTCTATAACAACACAAATACAATGATTCTATTTAAATAAACTCTCCAATTTACAAAGAGCACAACAGCATATTTTCTCCAAGAGAAGTTTCTCCAGTTCAGGCTCATGAACTTCCATAATTCTATTTTTAAATCTTCATCAACATTGACCTTTCTATACTAATTTTCTTCAAGGTGGAAATTGTCTATAGAAAATTCTCTAGATAATTTTCCCCTCTACTATTGTATGGGGAAAATATACTGGTGAATCTTCACAGAGAGGTAATTCCCCACATTTCTCTTCAAAAAGTTAACTTATGATTTTAGTAAATATGAGATTGGTTGTGAAAATGCACCAGGCGAAGTGAGGTAAGCTTTGGTGAAGTTAGATGAAGGGAAAATTAGTAGCACTATGACCTAGCCTAGTAAATGAGCCCTAAGTGCAAAAAATTGATTCAAGACACTTTTTTTTTTGCACCATGTGCACTAGCGATTCTACCATGAATACTTGTATTCAGCAGAGCTGTGT
The DNA here is from genome assembly GCF_017654675.1 of Xenopus laevis. Lineage (NCBI taxonomy): Eukaryota > Metazoa > Chordata > Amphibia > Anura > Pipidae > Xenopus > Xenopus laevis. The sequence continues at coordinate 37,820,149 of NC_054378.1, read as the reverse complement.
TCATGAGGGGTAGGCTGGGGCAGATTGTGGACATCCTCTATCCTTTTCCCTGACTTGCATGTCATACAGTAGAGCCCTTCAGTAACCACAGAATTTTTAATGAGGTGCAGAGCACAGCAATGACTTAAATGTAATGTTGTGTAAATGAGCACTAAGGAGTGAGTTCTTTCACTTGTATCATGGGCTACAATAAATGAGCCCTATTGTTCTTCTGCTGCAATTTGATGGGGAATGTTGGTAATGTTGGTTCATAACACAAACTATGATCCTTCCAATCAAAGTAATGCAAGTAAGGACACATTATCACTGAGTAACTGACATTTAGTTGTTAGAATCTTGTTTTCCAGCATTATTGCACCTGACAAAAGTGACAAAGTCATTTTGATAAATGTTTGATGCTGCAAAAAGTCTGCCATCTCAGACCTGCCACGGTTGTAAATACGCCTATGGGAGAGTTTGTTATCCATTCATGTTAAATGGTTTAGGGGGTTATTTTTTTACTATAAAATACAATTTTTTATTGGAAAAAAAAACCCTCAAATTATTCAAGATTTATTATACCCCAATGATGGAAAAAGTCAGAATCCAAAAATCTGGCATCACAGACCTACTGAGTTTGCATATAAGTGGGAGAGGTCCCTATCCTATTTGGAAGTTTCTGTGGTCTATACTGGAATTAGCCTGAAAATTCAACTATTTCTTTTTTTCAAAATGAACCAGTTAATAGTGCTGCTCAAGCAGAATTCTGCACTGAAATCCATTTCTCAAAAGAGCAAACAGATTTTTATATATTCAATTTTGAAATCTGACATGGGGCTAGACATATTGTCAATTTCCCAGCTGCCCAAAGTCTTGTAACTTGTGTTCTGATAAACTTCAATCACTCTTTACTGCTGTACTCCAAATTTTGTGAGTGATATTTCTATTTTAAAAAATCAGAAAATTTGGATTTTGATAAATAACTCCATTAAAATGTTTCTTCAGCAGCCTCTTTAGAGAAACAAGTAGAAAAATATAGCTGTATCCAATTAAAAAATCGTCTATTCACAGAGAGAAATATTCCTACTGCAAGCAATAATTTATGCATATGCTACCATCAATGGGATTGTTCCTAAACATACCCAGCTTTCTAATTGCGGAACTTGTTGTTCTGTTATTGCTATTACTATTATATTACAGCATTAAGAGTTCCTTCCTTAGCATAAACAAATAAAGAAATCAACTTAAAGGGATACTGTCATGGTAAAAACATGTTTTTTTTCAAAACACATCAATTAATAGTGCTGCTTCAGCAGAATTCTGCACTGAAATCTATTTTTAAAAAGAGCAAAGATTTTTTTATATTTTTTTTTTTCAAATTTGTTTTTATTGAGTTTTAACAATCCCACATACAAACAGACAAAAAGAAAAACAAAAAAAAAATAAATAAAACACAGATACAAAGTCACACAGGTGTATATAACAGTCAGCATAGAATTCAGGTGTCGTGTATCATTGAGACGCTGTCCTGTTACCAAGACAGTAAACAGGAATCATATATAACCAACAGCATGACTGTCCCCGCGATATACTATTGCAAAAAGCTGTGTGCATAGCTACTGTAAACAATAAAGACACAGTATTCCCTCTATGTGCTCAACTGTCATTCTTGACCAGGGAAGGGCGGAGGATGAATTACATTCTCATCAATTAGTCGGAGGTGAGAGGCCTGGTAGATGCTCAGAGATCCACAAGGACCAAATTTTTTCAAACTTTTTAGGGCAACCCCTGCTGAAGTACGTAAGCTGATACATAGGGACGGAGGCATTTATCATATCCACCCATTGTTTCCTTTTTGGGGGTTGTTTCGATTTCCAATAAAGAGCAATAAGTCTCTTTGCCTGAATTAGGAGAAAACACATTAATGCCCGTTCTGAAGGGTTAGGGGCGGTTTCCGCAACCTGATTCAGTTGTAAAGTCAACGGATCAAGCGGAATTATGAGAGCCATTACAAGACTCAATTCCGCAACCACTTTCCCCCAAAATACCTGTAAGTGCCGGCAACTCCATACCATGTGGATGTAATCCGCAGGGGTATGACCACATTTTGGACAGATGTCAGGGATATCAGAATTAATGAGATGCAATCTATGTGGTGTGAGGTAGGACCTATGCAAGTACCTAAACTGTATCATTTTATCTTTAGCACTAATCAACAGTGCACAATGAGTGTCTAATATATCATCCCAAACTTCAGGGGTGAGGTCCGGCACATCCTGGATCCATTTGCATACAGTTTAGGTAACACTGGATTAGCCAGTGTGTTTAATAAAGAATAGTATTGGGAAATCGGTTTCGGGAGCGCAGGGGTAAATATCATCTCCTCCAACCTCCGAGGGGAAAAATCTAAGACCGAATCTCCGAATTGGGCTTCGGCATGCCTGAGTTGAATGTAACGAAAAAACATCTGGTTCGGTAAGCTATATTTGGCCTTCAGTGAGTCAAAAGACAATAAAACACCATTCTCCGTAACATGGTCTACATATTTAATACCATATCGGGCCCAAATTCCAGGGTCCGGAATGGTGAGTAAATGTGGGAGGTGTGGGTTATACCAAAGGGGGGTAAATGTAGAGGCATAAGGGTCTGTCCTAGGAAAATGAGTGAGGGCCAGCCTCCAAATTTGTACGTTAGCTTTTGTTAGAGGGGATATGGCCGATTTCCGTTTGGTACCTCGATATAGCAAGTTTTTTAAAGCTTCATATGATCCCACTGTTTGTGCTTCAATAGTCGTGGCAGCATTTTGGGGTGTAGGGGCAGCCCACCATCCAGATGTCACCAGTTTAGTGGCCAAATAATAATAAAATAAATTAGGAGCCGCCAACCCCCCCTTGTCAGTGGGATGTTGTAGGGTAGCAAGGGAAGTCCGAGGAGCAGTAGCTGCCCAGTAGTGGGTAGAGAGCAGAGATTTCAGTCTATGGAAATACCTACTAGGGAGTGTGAGAGGGGCCTGGCGAAATAAGTAAGTGAATTTGGGGAGTAGGATCATCTTAAAAAGGTTTATTCTGCCTAATAGGGTTAACGGGAGAGAATTCCACAATTTGGTCTTGTTTTCTAGCAGGGGCAATAGTGGGTCCAAATTCAGCTCCACGAACTTGCTTAGATCCCTATGTATGTGAACACCAAGGTATTTAAATGTAGGAGTCCATTGCAAAGGTGCTCGATAGAGATGGTTGTCTACCGTAAATGGATCTATCGCAAAAATTTGGGATTTGGCCCAGTTTATCTTCAGGCCGGAGTATGAGGATTAGGTGTTAATCACAGTAAGGGCAGAGTCTAAGGCTCCATAGGGATTTTCCAAAAACAAAATGGTGTCATCCGCATACATCCCAATCGTTTCAGTAATCGGTCCCAGTCTAAGTCCCCTCACCTCCCCGGTATGTTTCAAAAGGGAAGCCAAAGGTTCCATGGCCAACGCAAATAGAAGAGGGGAGAGAGGACACCCTTGTCTGGTGCCTCTACCGAGTGGGAAAGGGTCAGAGATGGTGTGGTTAGTTTTAAGGCGAGCTATTGGGTTGTGGTACAGTGCAGCAACCCAGCTTCTAAAATTGGGGCCTATACCCATGGACTCCATGGTGGACCAGAGAAAACTCCACTCCACAGAGTCGAACGCTTTCTCGTTGTCAAGCGCCACTATGACTCGGTTACCAGCATTGTCATGGGTTATGGTCATGTTAATATATAATCTGCGGATATTTATATCAGTCGTACGACCAGGTATAAACCCTGTTTGATCAGGGGAAACTAGGTTCGTGATAACTTGGTTTAGTCTTTGGGAAAGGATTTTGGCAAGAATCTTGGCATCTACATTTATCAATGAGATCGGCCTATAGGAGGCACAGTCCAGGTGGTCTTTCCCCGGCTTAGGAATAAGCGTAATAAGAGCTTCATGCATAGAGGGGGGTAAGGTTTCACCTTCTCGAACACCATTGTAAAGGGAGGTAAGTATGGGAATCAAGTGCTTCTCGTGTTTGGAATAGAAATCTGTTGGGAGTCCATCAACTCCTGGGGTCTTGCCTGGGGCCAAATTAGAAATTGCCTCTCTCACTTCTGTTTCCGAGATGGGGTCATCTAACAAGGCAACCTCTGCTAGGTCTAGTGTGGAAAGGGGAATAGTAGCAAGGTAAGCAAGTATCTGTTCCCTGGGGCGGGATACCCGTGAAGTGTACAGATGCGAGTAAAAGTTGGAGAAAGCTGTATTAATGTCTTTGGGATCTGTACATATAACTCCCTTACTATCAGCAACCGCTGGAATATTAGTAAGAGGAGAGATTTCCCTAGACAACAAAGCCAGCAGCCTGCTATTCTTATCCCCTGTTGCAAATACGTTAGCATTACTAAATAGTAACGATTTCCTGACTTGTTTAGTGCGAATTACTTGTAGAGTGTTCCGAATTGTCAGCCAGTCAGCCTTGGTTCGCGGGGAAGGGTTCTGACAAAATAGCTGTTCTGCTGCAGTGGCCTGTTGTTCTAGTTCGTCTACTTCCTCTTGCGTTTTTACATTAAATTGTTTGATTTGTTGTATATAAGCGCCCCTAGCATATGCTTTTAAGGAGTCCCACACGACTTGGGGCGACGCTGTCCCTTTATTAATGTCAACATACATTTCTATGTCCTTTTCCACTGAGTCTGCTATGCGAGGTTGACGTACCCAAAAGCTGTTAAGTCTCCATATCGTATTGACGGGAGAGGGGTGCACCTCTAGCTTTAAAAGGAGGGGAGAGTGATCCGAAATGCCCCCGGGCAAAATTTCTATCGAATTAGTTTGCATCTCAACATCAGGGGTTGCTAGGGCCAGATCAATTCTAGACATTGTGTTATAAGAGGCTGAGTAACATGTATACCTCCTTTCTCCCGGGTGTTTCACCCTCCAGAGGTCCTGAAGGTGATAGGTAGAAACCCAATTCGACAGTGAGTGATTGGGTTTGGTACTGGGGTACAACCTATCCATATCCTCACACAGGACTGCATTAAAGTCACCCATAAAAAGCAGGGGCGCTGACGGGAGGGCAAGTATCTTATCCATAATAAGGGACAGCATCGACCCACTAGATGGAGGAGGCGCATATACATTCACAATAATATACGGTTTGCTATGCAAAGTACATGACAAAATAATAAAACGACCATCAGCATCAGTTATCAACCTGTTCAGGGAAAAGACACAATTTCTCTTTACTAGTATAGAGACCCCCCTAGCAAAAGAGGAGTAAGTAGAGTGGTAAGATGCCCCCAACCAGGGTTTCTTCATAGCCAGTACCTTATTACCGTCCAAGTGGGTTTCCTGTAGCAGTATCAGATGGGGCTTAACCTGACGAATGGTTTTAAAAACCAGGCCTCTCTTTATGGGACTGCCCAGTCCTCTGACGTTCCAAGAGAGAAGTAAGACTTCAGCCATTATCTCTGTGGTAAATGGAAAACCGAAGGCAAAAGCTCCGACGTTTGTAATCCAAGGTCAAAAAGCAGGTTTCAGATTGAGCAGCAAAAAGGCCCCTTCCTCGCAATGAAGAAGGGAGGGAAAAATGAGGGAAAAAGACAGTGGGGCAGACTAGCTGCCCGGTTAACGTACAAAAAACACCCACCCTAGCCGCCCGTCCCCAATTTGAGCAGGCTTGGATCCCAACAAAAATCGCCATAACTAGGTTAAACTTGGGAGTGAACCAGCGGACTTTCTGAGTAGTTCCTTGGTTCTCAGGCTATCGCCCTGCTTTGAGCTGAAGGGGGATAAAACTTGCTTTGCCGTGTCCCGTGCCTGGGACCATCCAGGTGAGTACCCTCGGACAGAGCTGTAGAGTCGACAGAGGAGCCTCCTCGGCACTAGTGTGTGGGAGGTCTCCTATCCTTAGCCTCCAACCAGGAGAAGACTTCTTCCGGCTTCTCAAAGAAATGGGCCCGACCACCCTCCTGTACTCTGAGCTTTGCCGGGAATAACATGGCATAAGGCATATTTTGCTGTCGGAGTTTCCGTTTGGCCTCCATGAATTTGGAGCGCTGCTTGCGGACTTCCATAGAGAAATCTGGATAAATGGAGACCCTCACATTCTCATGCAGGATCTGTTGTTTCTTCCGGGCTTCCGATAGTACTCTGTCCCGATCTCTATAATTGAGAAGCCGTGCAATGAAGGGTCGTGGTGGGGCCCCAGGTGGTGAGGGGCGGTTAGGAATGCGATGTGCCCTCTCCACTACGAAAGAGGGGGAGAAGATGTCATCACCCAGATGCTGACGGAGCCAGGCCTCCAAAAACAATTCTGGGTTGCTCCCTTCTGCCCGCTCCGGAAGGCCCACCAGCCTGATATTGTTCCGTCTCAGCCTATTTTCTAAATCGTCAGATTCCAATTCTAGGGATTGGATCTTGCGAGTAAGGGCTGCAATGGCTTCAGGCATAGGCGCCAGGGTGTCCTCCATATCACTAATGCGCCTCTCAGCTTCAGTTGTGCGCTCCCGTATATTTTGCACGTCGTGCTTCAAAAGTGTAAGATCTGTTTTAAGATCATCAAATTTACTTATCGTGACAGCATGATTACTGGTAATGAGCAGCATAACTTCCGCAAGTGTAGGTTGCACAGGGAGAGCGTCCTGTAACATGTGGTCACCCTCAGGGGCAATGAGCGGGGAGGGCACCGGGGAATCATATGGTGTGTTGCCTGGTGATTCACTGGCCTGGCTGGCCTGACCGCTTACATCCCCAGCCGGTTCCCTGGCATACCGCAGGAGTTTCTGAGCGGCTGTTGGACCAGTACTGTGGCGGGTCGAAGTGCCCGCCTTGGCCTGGGGGGATCCCTTGTTGCGTCCCGCCTTGGTCATGGCGTTGGTATCGGCGCCATTTTTACTCACAGAGGAGGATGGGGCCTCGCCGTCTTTATCTCCTTGGGCTCGGTTTCTCCGCATCTCGGACCGTCGGAAACAGCAGGTATACGAAGCAGTTGAAGTAGAAAGAGTCTCTGCCGATTTTAATCACCGGGAACAGGGTTAAAATCAGTATTTTTGAGGCACGGGAGATTTTTTTATATTTAATTTCAAAATCTGATATGGGGCTAGACCCCAGTCATATATATGATCTGTGCTCTGATAAACTTCAGTCACTCATTACTGCTGCACTGTAAGTTGATACCACCCCCTCCCTTTCCCCCCCAGCAGCCTAACAACAGAACAATGGGAAGGTAACCAGATAGCAGCTCCCTAACACAAGATAACAGCTCCCTGGTAGATATAAGAACAGCACTCAATAGTAAAAGCCAAGTCCCACTGAGACTGATTCAGTTACATAAAGTAGGAGAAATAACAGCCTGCCAGAAAGTAGTTCCATTCTAAAGTGTTTGCACAAGTCAAATGACTGGGGCAGCTGGGAAACTGACAATATGTCTAGCCCCATGTCAGATTGCAAAATTGAATATAAAAAAATCTGTTTGCTCTTTTAAGAAATGAATTTCAGTGCAGAAGTCTGCTGGAGTAGCACTATCCCTTTAATTCAGTACATCAGTATTACATTTGAATTATCTGTCAGTAAAGCTTAGTGCCACCCAGGGGGTTGGGAAACAGGCATTTTGATTTTGTGGACACCACAATAAAGTAATGATGTCACCTTGAGTCAACATCAGACATTTATGATATTATTGAGGCAGTTCATATGGCAATTGGCAGATATAATAATAGAATATTACAAACTCATGTACACCCTAAAACATTCTGGGGCAAATTTACTTCTGGTCGAATAGCAAGGGTTAATTAACCATCGCTATTCGACTGTTGAAGTTAAATCCTTCGACTTTGAATATCGAAGTCGAAGGATTTAGCGCTATTCGTTCGATGGAAGGATTTTAATCCATCGATCGAACGATTTTTGTTCAGCCAAAAAAAAGATTGCTAAGCCTATGTGGACCTTCCCCATAGGCTAACATTGACTTCAGTAGCTTTTAGGTGGCGAACTAGGGGGTCGAAGTTTTATCTTAAAGAGACAGTACTTCGACTATCGAATGGTCGAATAGTCGAACGATTTTTAGTTCAAATCGTTCAAATCGAAGTCGAAGGTCGAAGTAGCCCATTCAATGGTCAAAGCAGCCAAAAAAAAAAACATTTGAAATTCGAAGTTTTTTTTCTTCTATTCCTTCACTCGAACTAAGTAAATGGGCCTCTCTATGTCTGGCATCACCTCTCTAGCTAATGGACATTTCTTATAAATGCAGATTGCTTGGAATGCACTGCTTTAAATACAATTCAGTCCTGTCTGGCTTGTTCTTTCTTAGTACAATTCAGTCCTGTCTGGCTTTTCTTTCTTAGTAACAACTTGTGTGATGCTATTGACAGTTTTTAAATAGGTGCTAGGTCAATTTAGACACTGTCTGCTTAACCACCTCAGAGAGGGATGTCCTGATTTTTACAGAATGCTTCCATTTCATAAAAAAGCCAGATGATTAATTACATAAAATGCAAAGCCAACATGCTCTGATACAGCATTTTGTCAGTTCCATGGCATGTCTAGGTGGTATTCCTGCTACACATAATAAAGAAAAATATATTCACTTAATTCATGACACATTGAGGTCTGATGTATCTGTGATTCTACTACTAATGAATTCCATACGAAGAGATTATTATGCAGATATTCTGTATTTTAAGGTGGAAGCATAGGTGTTTTTGTAGAAATTAGATAGTACAAAAATAAATTGTATCAGAAAACATCCATACATTAAAAACAAGGGTATAAAATTGTAAAGATCTATTTAAAGGAACAGTAACACCAAAAACTGAAAGTGCTTTAAAGAAATGACAATAAAATGTACTGTTGCCCTGCACTGGTAAAAATGGAGTGCTTTGCTTCATAAACACTAGAGTGTATAGAAACAAGCTGCTATTCAGCCATGGGGGCATCCATTCAAGCACAGGATACACAGCAGATAACTGAAGAATCCCAGAACTGTTTTATTCAAAGAATATACTCTCATAATAAAATTCAAATACCTACAGGGCAGCATGTGACAATTAAAGAAATGCTAAAGATTTGTTCTGAAGAAAGCTTTTAAGGAAAGGATATAAAAGTAATTAAAGCAAAGTAAATATATAGTTCCTCTGAAATTATGCACAGGTTATATGGAGCAGTTTCACCAGTCATTGCATGATAGCCAACGTGTTCATTGCTATCCAGTTGATCAGTATTAGCCATTAGTCTTCCTGTAAGTACTCAGCTCTGTTAACCTTCCTACACTTGGATCCCACTGTTACAACCATACCAATACTGCCGCTGATGCAAATCAGACTTAATCAACCTCACTGGTGGTTGCTATTAATCAGTTCTTACTTAATCTTATCCACTTATGCTATTTTTGACCTTTACCTGTCCTGACTGTAAGGAATAGCTGGTAATTAAACTGGCAGGAGACAATGTGATGGTAACTATACAGTTTTAATAAAGAAAAAACATGCACATACCTCTGCAGTATGAGTATAAATGGAGGCCGACAGTAAAGCAAGTCCCTTAAATAGGCCAAAGGTCAAGGGCAGGCAGCAGACAAGCCTAATCTTATAACAGGCCGAAAGTCAAGACAGGCAGATCACTTGAGTCAGTTAACAGACCAACATCAAACTGGAGACTCAGAACCGAGGGAACAGGGACAGGGCAGGAACAGGATCTCAGGAGCAGGGTCACAGGAAACAGGTGAAGAGGGTGATGAGTCAGACTGGATAGGGAATCAAGGGCGAAGAGTCCGGACAGGAGGAGACTGTGTAGGAGCTGGATGGAGTGGGCGTAGATCGGGTGCAGCCTGGAAGGTTAAGACAGTGCAGGAGTAGATCAGGATAGGATGGAGCGGGCATAGAATCAGATCAGACTCAAAATAGAGCAGCAGGAGGACTGGAGCAGAAGGAGAGGAATGGATAGTAGGAGAGAACAGAACAGCAGAAGAGGAATGGATAGCAAGAGAGGACAGAACAGCAAGAGAGGATAGAACAGCAGGAGAGGACGGGATAGCAGGAGAGGGGACTGTAGCAGAAATGGTAGGAAAATGCAGAGCAAGATACAGAGTGAGACTAGGGAAGATATAAGACAGGGTTCAAGGCAGAACAGGACATGAGGCAGGAAAGGTCAAGGTCTGGGAAGGACACGCAGGGAAAAAAGTACAAGACTGGGTACAAGGAAGGAACATGAATACAAGGCAGGTTCAGGGGAAAAGGTTAAAGAATGGAAACCAGAGCTAGGAGCAAGCCACAGTGCTCTGGAAGGCAAGGTAGAAGCAATGGAAAATGGCTAGAGCTGGAAACAACCTAGCCAGGGGCGCTGCCAAAGTACTAGGAAGGTCAATGCTCAGGATAGGAGTGTGAGGAGGGCTGGCTTTATATAGGGCAGACTCATTCCTGGTCCTGCAAACCAATCTGGCTGCTGCTGGGCTAGGGCTGCAAAGGCCAGGTAACATATTGTAAGCAACCCTGCAGGCTGCTCACCTGGCTCGATGGTTAAGGTGCAGAGCCAGAAACCCAAAGGTCCCTGGCTCGAATCCCAGCTGACACTTGGACATTGCGCCATTTCAACCCCTTCTGGGCTAAGCCTTGCCTGTGTTCCTTCTTGCTTTCCAAATAACGCTGTCTGTGTTAGCACATATGCTCAGTATTGCCTTGTTACCTACCTATGACTTAAAGCAATGAACTCCTTTGTTAACTCTGCCTGTCCATCAAAAAACTGCATTCCAGTTTGTTGTACATCTATACTACACCATGCACTAATGGCATATGGATAGAAAAAGATATATATATATAAATATATAAATATATATATATATATATATAAATATATAAATATATATATATATATATATATATATATATATATATATATATATATATATATATATATATATATATATATATAGTAAAACAATATATATATATATATATATATATATATATAGTAAAAACAAAATCTATTTGTTAAAGGGCAACTGTTAACTTATGAATCTTTGACTCAGAAATACAACTTCTCACCTAAAGATTTTTATAAATATCTGAGAATAAGACACTATGTGAATGCAATAAAAATGCATAACCATTAGGATATGACTCAGTTTGAAAAAAAAGATGTCTCTAACTACCAGGAGAACTGAAAGGTATTTCATTATGTTATACACAATTAACAGATATTAAGACTCAAATTAAACACGCAATATGAGTGGAATTGACTAGGAGAAAGCTTTTTTGAGAAGCAATGGGCTAAGAGACCTGTGCAATTACAGAAAATACTACAAACTGCACTTTACATATTGAAACTTCTAGACAGATACTATATACTTGGTAATGATGTGCGGAAGCGGCCCGATAGCCGCAGGACTCGTGGATTTACCTGTGGGTTGGGAGGGTTCGGGCCGACCTTTAACCCTCCCCACTCTTCTGACTGCTCTCCCCGGCCGCGACCTTACAAATGCAAGCTACTTTCTGGTTGAACTTTGATAGACACGCACCTGCACGACCTGCCCCTTTTGTGACGTCATCAGTGGGGTGGGTCGGCGTGGGTCCATAAAAGGAACCTGGAAGTCGGCCCGGGCAGGCGTCGGTGGATGGAAGGGGGGCGACTGGTGGGTGCAGGTTGGGATTATCCTGACCCGCACATCACTAATACTTGGTATTAAGTGCCAGCAAATTTACATAAAATGTTTACTATTGAAACAAATAAATGGTGGAGAAAATGTGGCATTAAAGCAGATATGTACCATATAAGGTGGGAATGTCCAAAGATTAAAATATACTAAAGTATTCACCATGATCTCAAAACTCCTAAAGAAAGAATATGAACCAAACCCTGCATTAGGTTTACTCACTTTAGGAATGGAAGAACTAAATTTGAAATATAAGGCGACAATTTACCACATATTAATAGCTGCTAGGGAGGTCTTGGTCTACAATTGGAAAAATCCTGGCACTCCATCATTTGCAAGAGTCATAGAAAAGCTTAAAGGAACAGTTCAGTATAAAAATAAAAACTGGGTAAATAGATAGGCTGTGCAAAATAAAAAATGTTTCTAATATAGTTAGTTAGGCAAAAATGTTATCTATAAAGGCTGGAGTGACTGGATGTCTAACAGAACACTACTTCCTGCTTTTCAGCTTTCTTGGTTTTCCACTGACTGGTTACCCTGGTTACCAAGCAGTAACCAATCAGTGGCTTGAGGGGGGACCACATGGGTCATATCTGTTGCTTTTGAATCTGAGCTGAATGCTGAGGATCAATTGCAAACTCACTGAACAGTTATATCCCATGTGGCCCCCCTTCAAGTCACTGACTAACTCAGAGTTAGTGGGTATTCTAAATTAGAAATTCAGTCAATTTATACATTATACATGACATTTTTGCCTAACTACTGTATATTAGCATTTTTTTTTATTTTGCACAGCCTATCTACAGTATTTAGCTAGTTTTTATTTTTATACTGAACTGTTCCTTGAAATAAAATGCAGAATATGAAAAAATTTACTTTGTCAACTTAAATATGGTCCATAAATATTATAAACGTTGGCAACCTTTAATGTTATATTTGCAATCTATTATGTTATTAGATTAATGTAATAATGTAATATGTAAATAATGTCTAATACATTAAGGTATTAATATATATCTTTTTGTCAATATATAACTTCCCTTTGGGATTAGCACCCTGTATCTATGTTACTGTCCATTTATAGGAAAATCTATTTGTGTGAGATAATGTTGTTCAGAGAGCTCCTACCGAACCTTCTTTTTTGTATTGTTTTATAAAACCAAATAAAAACCAAATAAAAATGTATTTAAAAAAATGGAAGATGGCAGAAGAGGTGAAAATTACAACAAAATAAGAAGCAGAAGAGAGAAAAGGACAGAAGATATGAAACAAGGAAAGGGATAGGAGGGGGAGAGGAAAACTGGAGAAAGGTGGATAACATTAACATTAATGTACTAAGCGGTAGTAGGATGAAAAGGAAATACTGAAGGAGAAGAATGGGGCGGGAAGCACAGAACACTACTGAAAAATGAAGAAAATAATGGGAAGAAAAAGAGGGTATATTGAAGGGAAGCAGAAGGGAAACATATCAAAAGAAAGAAAAGAAGAGAGCATGGAACATGCTTAGGTTTCCAGTTCCCACTGTCTTTCACTGTATCTAATGTGCTTGAGTTGCCAGTACCAACTGTATAAGTTGCATGAGGTCTCAGACTCTTTCAATGTATTGGTGTGTAAGTGTCTGTCTGCTGTCAATTCCATAGTGTTCCTTTGGTGCAAAACCGACTGTCCTTAAAACCTTACTGTAAAATATGATGGTGATGCCATAACCCATTTCTCTATAATGTGTTGGGATTACCAGATTTACAGTGTACAGCCAATTCCTGCTTTGCAGTGAGTTCTACTTCAATTTCCTTATGCAGCAATTCCAGCTTCCCTCTATACTCAATGAAGCAGGAGAGGAAATTGATTCTCACCTCACTGTCACAAAACCAAGTCACAAACCTAAGCTCTGATTATCTTAAAAAGATAATGGGTCTAATAATCCATACATACCAAGCATCCATCTATTTGTTTACTTCAGGCAGAATAGAGTACAGTAGCCCGACAAATGCATGACTGCAATGTAAGTAATCTAAGCATCAAGTTATTATTATGTGCAAATGTTACTCCTTATTTTCTTTAAAATCTTTTGAAAATCCAGTTGAAGGTTTAAGTTAGAGTGCTTTTTAAAATAGGCATAACCTCTTTCACCGGCTTATAAAATGTGTTTATATAAGCAAACAAATGTACTTACTTCACAATAAATAAACATACCAGAGAACAATTCTCTCATCATCCCAACAAGGTTTATACTCTAATGAGGTTACCTTGCACCCTGGGCCGGTACTCCTATCAGGAGAAAACTGCACCAGTCCAGGAGTTCTTCCAGGGAGCACCATGGATGATGTTGCACGATGTGCAATAGAATAAAATAGACAACAGCATTAAAGTTTGGCTTTTCGAGCTATTGTGCATCCGCACAAGAAAGAAGCAGCCAGAAGCTGTTTGCTCCATGGTGCTCGCTGGAAGAACCCTGGGCCGGTGCTGTTTTTTGCTGATAGCTAGGAGCACTGGCCTTGGATGTGAGGCACCCCCAAGTAAAGAGTGCCTTTCCTTCTCCTTTAAGGACTTTCCACCTCTTTTTTTTCTCCCTTTCTTTTTAGCTGTCTTTACAAACCCTTGGGTATTTATTATGCCAAATACAATCTTTCAGGTGATTAAAATAGTTAAACTCAAATATGCTAAAAATGCATTAAGCAGAGACAAATCTTTTGTAACTTTTTTTCTTACTGGAGAAGCCATTTAAAGAAATTAGAAAGTTAGAAAGGGACATTAAATAGTAGATAATCATGCATGTATAGTTAATTATTAGATTAATGTAATAAAAGTTATAACCTAAAAAGGGGAATGAAAATAAAAATCACGTTATTTAAGGGGTTTAGCACCATGTGGTCGTGTCTGTCCTGGGACTTTGCCTCACTGAGAGGTACTACAGGTCCAGGTCTGCCAGTGAAGTTAGTTAAGTGTGATTTAGTGATAGTGAATACGGTAATAGTCACTCTAGGAGTGAGAGTCAGCACAGGGTAACTAGTGAGCAGATGTGGCTCCAACGAGGAGAAATAGTGGGGTTAGGACCCCGTGGGATGTGAACCACTAGAGCAGGGACTACAGTGGGTGAGTTGAGGACCAGATAGGGTGCCAAGACACAAGACCCCCACGCTGAGAAATCCAAACCTTAGTGTTCATCCGGATGGATAGTGCCTACTGAGAGTTGCAACTATCTCCTAAGTCTATTATTGCTGTTACTTTGATATATTGGATATTAGCTTACCTGGAGCACCTTGTACCCCCTGGAGGGAATATTGCTGTTTGAAGCTATCCTATTATGCCTGTGAACATCTAAGTCCTTGTGAACTACTCCACTGCAACAGTTCTCTGTTAATAAACAAGTTTATGTTACTGCAAAGAAACTTGTCTGGCTGATTATCCTGCTGCATTAATCTACACCAGGTACCGGGAGTTGCAGGGAGTTGCACGGGTACACTCGGGGTCCGGGGCACACTACAAGCAGTTTTAGCCTGGTCACACACCGCCTTTATATACAGCAAAAGTACACTACATTTGGGGGCTCATCCGGGATACATTATTCAACTATTGCTGTGAGAGAAAAGTGTGCCAGACCAGAGAAGAAAAAGGCACCTTGGCCTAGCACAGCTTGCAGCCTGAGTTCCGACCACCCTAAATTTACTTGTGCCCAGACCAAGAGGGCCGACCGGAAAGATTGTCTCCCAAATTTCCAGACTGTTGGGGAGAACTAATCAGGACCGTGCAAATTGGCGCCAGAGAAATGCACGAAACTAGTGTGACGTGGCCATAATTGTCTACAGATACCCCCCTGTTTAGCCCAACCTCCTCTGATACCAGGAGGTGTGGTACCGGCCAATCAGAAGCACAGAATTGGTGCCAAAAGAGAGCAGGGAGGTGCCCCTGTTATCCTGACGTCATGGCGGCCATTTTTTGAGTCAGTACGTGTGTAGTTACAGAGAGGATGAGACGTGTACAACGTGCTCTGCTATTAGAGTTGCTGAACCCCAATGGCATTGACTCAAGTATGTCGGACAGTGAGCCAACCTGTCCCAGCCTGTCCTTGGAACAGACGACCCAAGGAATGGTGCAGGATACCGGCCGTCGGTATCATTCATTCTCAAGAAATTGCTGCATTGTGGGTAAAAAAAGTGTCAATTTGTGTCACAGTTTTTCACTTTGTAAATTGCACTGCATTCCTAAATGAGCACTAAAGACTTCCATTGCTGGCATGTTCGAGAAATCGAAAAATTATCTATTAAAAAGTCTTTGCATTTTCATGTGGACCACATTGACATTCAGAAAATGATGCGGAGAGTGGATAAAGGCTTGTATTAATGTTTTCAAGTGAGATTTACCAGTTGATTGACAGACAGCATAATTACATTTTCCATGGCCCTTTTGATTTCTAAAAATCCCTCTCTAGTGCCATGTTGCTATTTTCAGCAAATAAGGGACACTCACAGGTGATTTACATGACCAGAATAGATGGCTACAGGTCATGAAACTCCTTGGCAAAATATGCTTTTTATTGTGAAGATGTTTTAATGGATTGTTTCAAGTAGCACTGTGAATTGTAAAAATGGAAGCAAGTACTCAACTGGATACAAAACTGCTCTGCCAAAACATTATTTTAGCAGAAAAGAAGCCACTTATAAATTATATTTTAAAATGTGAGATGAAAAAAATATAAAGATGATGAGGCTGTTCACAGCTAGGAATGCTGAGAACTATATTTGTGCTATTTTAACTTCTTAATTTAGGCAATAAAGTTGGTGCTCAAACAATGCCGCTGCCACACAATCTAATACATTTGCTCTGAATGCAAATCATATAATTTTCATCATTTTAAAACTGTGGAAATTACACAACCTATTTTAGCATTCTTTAGTCTCTAACAAGTATAAATGGGAATAGAGGAATAATCAGTAATGGTTATCTGCCTTCCTATTTAAAAACAATAATGATGATCACTCATCTTGAACAAGGCCTTTAATTAATCATTGTAGTTATTCAGGTTGAAATCCCGTGTTAGCCTCAGTGAAGTGAAGCCACAATATAAACTCAAACTGCTTCTGTACTGCAATCATAATAATTCTGAATTTCTTTTTATTATTTCAAATTATTATTTTTTTAAAAGCATAATGTATTTTTCTATTATATAAGTTTATGTGGTAATTGAAGTTTTGCTAAGTTTATATTTGCCTAATTTGATATTATACAAGAAATAACTAACATTTTGCTTGAAATAATATTATTGTATATTATTTGCTCAAGAGATAAAGGAAGTTTTATGAAATATATGCTGTTAAACGAAATTGTTCAGTGTAAAAATAAAAACTGGGTAAATAGATAGGCTTTCAATATAGTTAATTAGCCAAAAATGTGATATTTAAAGACTGGAATGACTGAATGTCTAACATAACAGAACATAACATTACTTCCTGCTTTGCAGCTCTCTTGGAGTTGTGAAATGTTACTTGGAATACCTGCGAGGAGTAGGTTGCAGTAATCAAGGCGGGAGATGATGAGAGAGTGAATCAGTGTTTTAGTTGATTCTGATCAATTTTAGTTGTATTAGCTGCCCTTGTGGTGGGCACTGAAAGTACTGATTCTATTTTAATGATATTACATTGTGCAGAACTACAGGTTACATGCAGGATGCTGCCTCTTTGCAAAGTGATTTGACTAAATTGGAATGGGAAAATGAGGTTCAATATAAATAAATTCAAGGTTGTGCATTGTGGCAGAAATAGTATAAATGCAAGTTATACACTAAATGTCAATGTGTTGGGTTCTTTATTTGAGAAGGATCTAAAGGTAGAAAACAAGTTTGAATAATTCCAGGCAGTGGCATTCTGTGGCCAAATAATGTATAGTCTTGCATGAAAAAAAGAGCATTAACTCAAGGTATTAAAACATAATTTTGCCTCTTTATAGGTCCCTGGTAAGGCCTCATCTGGGGGGAAATTTACTAAAGGGTGAAGTGGCTAAGATGTCATTTTGGCACTTCGCTGATATACTAACGGTAGCTGGCGTAATTTCACCAAGGAGATAAACTCTGACGCAACTTCGCACTCTAACGCCAGGCGAATTTTCGGTCTGGCGAAAGAGCATTACTGACCGTTACCTCTATTGCTAGACTTGCCTTCTCCACCTCAGACCTGGTGAAGTGCAATAGAGTAGAAAGGAGTTCCTCAAAAAAAAAGTTAACAATTTTTTTCTAAGTCCTAAAAAATGCTGGCGTTTTTTCCTATTTAAAGGGTGATAGACTGAAAAAGATTGTACATTTTTTTGGCGATACCCTCCTTCCCCCCTAACATTTGGCACCTAAACTATACTGTGGGCACATGTGTAGGGCATTATAACAACTTTATATAATTTTATTAAGGTTCCTTGGCCTTGTGTAGTGTAATGTATTTGCTGCAGCATATACGGCCATTGCACTTTAACTGCACGCAAATTATCCAAAGCTAGCGTAACTTCGAACTGCTGAGCGTAATTTCACTGGCGTAATTTCGCCAGCATTTGGTACCCTGTGCGCAACTTCGGATCTTCGTGAATCAGCGTTGTCCAGGCGAATTTACACCTGACAAAGTGTTGCGATGTGCGTGAAGCCACCGGTTAGTGAATTTGCCCCCTGGAGTATGCAGTGCAGTTTTGGGCTCTATAGTTACATAGTTAAATCAGGTTGAAAAAAGACAAGGTCCATCAAGTTCAACCCCTCCAAATGAAAACCCAGTATACATACACAAACTCCTCCTTACTTTTACATAAATTATATATACCCATATGCAGTCCTTAAAAAGGATAATTGAAATGGAGAGAGTGCAGAGACATGCAACTATACTGGTTAAGGGGATGAAATATTTAAATTACAGCATGAGGGTAAATTGTCATGATTGGGCTTTTTTTCTCTGGAGAAAAAAAAGACGCTTGTGAGAGGACATCATTACATACTTTACATAGTTAAATCAGGTTAAAAAAATACAAAGTCATTATAGACCGCTAGTGGGAGATCTCTTTTCATCGGACCAGAGACTAGAGGAAAATAAAGTTTTAATTGCAGCAACAAAAGTGGTTCTTTGCAATGAGGGCAGTGAGGTTGTGGAATGCCCTACCGGATGGTGTTGTGAAAGCTGATTCTGTTAACACCTTTAATAGTGGCTTGGATGATTTCTTGGACAAGCATAATATCTAAGGATACAGTGACACTAAAATCTACGATTAATATAGATATTGGTATAAATAGTTTCAGTGGGGGTCTGTAAGTATGTGTGCTGGGTTTCATTTGGAGGGGTTAAACTTGATGAAATGTGGTCTTTTTTCAACCCAACTTAACTACGTAACTATGCCTTGCATATTCAGTATCAACTATTACCTTTTTATTATGCCTAGCATAACACTTACAGTGGGTAAAGTAATTGACGTCACAAACTACCAATCAACTATTTTGCCCCATAGACTGCCAAAAGCTAAAGCTGGCTGATTTTCCTGGGGAAAGTCTTGTTACAGCAATCTGGGTTTACAGAATTCTTATATCAGAAATATTGGATAAAACTTGCACAATAATAGAAGTAGTGACATTAACACTTAAAAAAGTTGTTCACCTTTACATTGACTTTTAGCATGATGTAGAGAGTGATAGTTTGCAGCTGGTTTAAATTTTTTATGATTGTGTGTTAAATTTCAGCAATTTAGTTGGTAGGGTCAAAATTACCCTAACAGCCATGCAATGATTTAAATAAGGGATTGGAAAATAAATAGGAGAGGGCCTATATAGGAAGATCAGTAATACAAAGTAGCAATAAAAATATATTTGTAACCGTACTGAGAAGTGATGAGAGAAATTATTTGCCAAGTTTCGCAGAGAAAATGATGCCCATAGACTCTAATGGATGAAAAAATGTGTCATGCTTCAAAAAAAATTAGTTCTCCCTTAGACTTCAATGCAATTTTCGGCAAAGCTAAACTTCAAATTAGCCCAACACTAATACTGAGCATTTGTTTTTACATGGGGCCTGTGACTCCCCATTCCCCATTTCAAAGCTGAAAAAAGTCAGAAGAAGAGGGCAACTAATTTAAAAAACTATTAAAAAGAAAAATTTTTTAGACCAATTGAAAAAACTAAAAGTTAACTTAAAGGTGAACATAGTGAGCTTGCAGAACAAGGGTGGCAAACTGATGAACTGGAATATATCAGTGATGATTTTCAGAGGCATGCACACCTTGAAGAGTAAAATGCATCACTTTTAGAGGAACGCTCTCAATTAAAAAATGAAAACCTATGTGCAGACTTGGCAAACAGGTCTAGGAGATAGCAGGATTGATGACATAGGAGCACAGGAAATTAAATTATATTTAAGTTCAGCAGTTAAGCACTAACAGAGCACATGACACCTTAGATCCAAACCCTCTCAGACAAAGCTACCTTGAGATATAGTAGTATCTAAATTACCACTCCACTACATAACTCCTCCTGGGCATGCAGACCCCATCCAGGAAGTTCTGTGTCAGCAGTGCATACGAGGGCAATGGCTCATCAGGTTTCTCAGTGAAGTAATCTTAGTAGTGGTCAATTGCCCACCATTTGGAAGTTCAAACTTGAAAACAAGTTGCAGGTAAAATTTAGTCCCCATGAAAATTGTACTTTGATGCAGTTGGCCAGCTTGAATGTATTGCAATATATGACTAAACAATCACTGTTTTATTTAAAGGGGAGGGCATTTTAGTAGCTTTATGCACAAAATGCTCTTGATGTCCTTCATGTATTGCTTATGGGTGAGTGCAATGTGGTCACATCCTCATTACACCCCGCCTAATTTTTTTAAATTGTCTAGAGGTGGAACAAATTAGCTTTGTTTTTTGTTTTTTGCAGGACACAATTCCATGACAGGCTATACTTTACATATATATGTTAAATTGCATCAGTGCAGTTACCTGAACCACCAATCAGATCTTTTTTCTAATTTTGCGGACTGGTGTATTTCCTTTTAGCTAAATAGCTCTAGTTTCTTTATAGGAAGACAATGAACTTGCATGTAATCATCATTACAAGATACATTTAATGAATATT
This sequence comes from Xenopus laevis, assembly GCF_017654675.1. Taxonomy (NCBI): domain Eukaryota; kingdom Metazoa; phylum Chordata; class Amphibia; order Anura; family Pipidae; genus Xenopus; species Xenopus laevis. The sequence continues at coordinate 37,799,452 of NC_054378.1, read as the reverse complement.
TGCATACTGTAGATACGTATATAAGTATATCTACTATGTATTATAGCAATCCATTTTATATTGCAAAATCTCTATGAAGTACTTTACTACACTATCTCAAGTGTGGGTATGGATAACACAATTTATATGGCATGTAATCACTTAAATCAAATTTTATATTTTATCAACAAGGAAGCCTTTTATGAAGAATAGATTTCTGGAGGGATATATGATGGTTACTATTATTAAACTCCCATATAAAATATTTAAGAGGCTCAGTCCAAATGCAATTAATTTATCAGAAAAAGTACATTTGCTAAACAACTTTTTAATAGCAGCAAGGAAGTCATTGATATGAATTAAATTTTTGTCTCAAGAGATTTTTTTTTTTCTTTTTGAAGGGTGGAGGACTTGAGTCTGTCATTTGAACTGTGCTTAAAGATTTACTGAAATCCATGTCTTAATTTTGTTTCATCCATGATACCGATTAGGAAGAATATACCACCCTTCTTTTTACTGGTAGATTTGCAAAACATTAACCTATTTCAGAGGTTTTTAGAGAAGGTAACAAAAAATAAATTAAATTGGTAATACATATTTAAACCTACATGTTGTCCGTGTGCATCATTAGTGAAAGTAACATTTCAAGAACAAATAAAACCTAATTAAGTAAATTATTTTAAGGCATGGTCAACAGCTTGATGTGAGCAGTCGCACTTGTTGAGAGCTCCGGTGCCCAAACTCCTGAATTACCCTGATTTACCTGACGGATCCGCATTCAACTAGTACAGTGGAGCACCCCTGGGACCAACTACCTCCCAGACACCTGATGGGTCAAAACCGAGCTCAAAAACGGGCCTCAGAGGCGGCGGCGAAGCTGGGAAAGTTTGCCAGAGACGGCAAATCTGCGCAAGATGGCGCCTCTCCCTCTCGGCTTAGTTCCCCGGACCCAGATGACCCTGCATCGCAGTCGGAAACGGCTGAGCCCACGCTCTCAGATTTGTTGGCGGAGATCCGAACCACAACAGAGACATGCGCTTCCCTGATTACCGCTACAACAGAGGAGATCAAGGTAGATCTATCCATTATTAAACATGACATGCAGAAAATCATGGAGCGGGCCAAGATGGCGGAGCAGCGGATTAGCACGCTGGAAGATACTTGCCTGCCATTGCCAAACACGGTGCAGCAGCTACAACAGTCTCTGAAAAAGGCCCAGCATAAAGCTGATGATATGGAGAATAGGCTCCGCCGAAATAACTTAACGGTTTGTGGGTTTTCCTGAGGGAGCGGAGGGTGACAGTCCGGAAACCTTCCTGGAACTATGGCTTAAAGATACCTTTGGGACTCACAATCTCTCCTCGACATTCGCCATAGAGAGGGCCCATAGGGTCCCTACCAGACGCGGGCCCCCAGGTACACCTGCGCGACCACTAATTGCACGCCTGCTGAATGCGAGGGATCGTGACAAATTTTTGAAATTGGCTAGAGAAAAAGGCAGCATTACATATCAAGCCAGCAATGTGTCTATCTATGTGGATTTCTCAGCGGAAATACAAAAACAGAGAGCCCAATATGCTGAAAGCAAAAGGAGATTGAGGGCGCTCAATTTACAGTATGCCATGATGTACCCCGCACGCATGAGGATCTCTGTAGACGGAATTACCCACTTTTTCACCTCCCCACGTGACCTTAACGACTGGCTTGATCGCAACGGGCGCAGGGGTGACCCAGATCATCCGGATCCACAGTAACTGACCCTGGAGGTGGTATTCTTGTTGGCGCCCTCTCCTCACCTTGTCCATATGTTTCCTCCAAGTGGCGGCCCTGCATACCGGCTACCATTTGAGCCACTACTTTGAGTTGGGCCTCGGGTCCGAGTACGGGACTGGTCGTAAGGGCCGCTAAGGCATATATTACCTTTTTTTGGTTACTTGTCATATGGGCAGTTGGCTTATTTGATTTTCATGGGGGTGTACTATACATGTTGAACACTTTTATGTATGTGGACATTATGTCTCTGGACTTGGAAGGAGGGCATCGTTTGGAGCTGTTCAGGTTGCTTCACTTTTAGCTCGTTTTGCGTTTACTGTTTTGGCCACCCCGGTGTGACCTCTCACTTAAGGTTATGGGTAACATTCTACCTACTGTTGGGGATTTGGGTAGAAAGGGAGGGTTAGGGGACAGATTATGGTTTTTTTTTGAAAATGTTTATTTCTATGCACAGAACATGTTCAGGGAGGTTGATGTCAACAACAATGCAGATACGCAAATTTTGTTACCCGTGAGTTTAAAGCCACCATGACCTTGACCCTAGTTAGTTGGAATGTGCGGGGTATGAACCATCCCATTAAAAGACGGCTGGTTACTGACTACCTGAAGCGTAGGGGTGTGGGCATCGCTCTTTTGCAGGAAACGCACTTGTCCGGTAGTAAAATACTTGCTCTTAAGAAACCCTGGGTAGGCTGGCACTTCCATGCAACTTATAGTACGCACTCCTCAGGAGTGGCGATCCTGGTGGCCAAGCACATCCCTTTTTAGTTACTGGAAGTCCAATCAGATGCTAAGGGGAGATACATTTTTCTGCATGCTAAAGTTCACCATCAGGAGTATATCGTTGCCAATATATACATCCCACCTCCTTATGATCCTACTTGTGTCAGACAACTTATTCAATTTATGGCCCAGCACTCCCATGCACGGGTTATCGCGGCTGGGGATTTTAACTCCCTGCTTGACACTGACCTGGACAGGCTGCGAATTCGCCCACATAGTACAGTAGATACAAGCTCTAACTTAGCTGACCTGATGAGAGGTGTGGGGCTTACTGAAGTATGGAGACACCTTCATCCACATGATAGACAATACTCCTGTTTTTCAGCTTCACACTTAGTGCTATCCAGAATAGATTTTGCTTTTGTGAATGATATTTCTCTTGCTTGTGTGCGGAGGGCAGAATACCTTCCTAGAGGTATAACAGTCCACGCACCCTTAGAGCTTACTCTTAGTGTAGGTGTTCTACAACCACAGAATAGGTGGGCACTTAATCCTGTTTGGTTAAAAATCCTTGATAATGATAAAGAGCACGAGGTATTGTTCAAGGAATTTTTCCAACTCAATGCTGACACTGTGGACCTGAATGTATTATGGGATTCTTTTAAAGCGTACTTACGAGGCCAGCTAAATAATGAGATAATAGGGTATAAGAAGCAGTCTAGACAGCAACAAACCCAACTAGAGAGTGATATAGTACGTGCTGAGTCCCAACTTGCTGTCTCTCCTACCCCTTTGCACTACACCAGCTTAAAACAACTACAGGACAACTATTCGCAGCATATGTGGGAAAGGTCGCAGCATAGGCACCTGTTTACCAAAGCCAGGGTGTTAGAGCAAGGGGAGCGAGCAGGTAGAATGTTAGCATTGCTTACGAGAGAACAGACTTCCCCCCCAGTAATTACTCAAATCAAAAAAACTGCGACTGAGTTGTCGTCAGACCCAGAGGAAATTAAACGATTGATAGCTCATTACTATGCTAACCTGTACAGCTCCAAATTAACTGATGGGTACTTGGCTGTAGACGAGTTTTTACAATCCCTGAGATTTCCAGCCCTAACTGAGGAATTTGGGGAATTCCTAGACCAGCCATTGACGGTAGTTGAGATTGTGGAGGCCATAGAGTCGTTTCCAGTGGGTAAAGCTCCTGGCGCGGACGGGTTGCCCATAGAAATTTATAAAAGACATGCTGCTATTTTGGCACCTCTCCTTCAAAAAACATATGAGTTTGCTCTCCAAAAAAAGCTGCTCCCGGCATCTATGTATGAAGCCACCATCATACTCCTCCCTAAACCAGGCAAGGACTTAACAAGCCCAGACTCCTATAGGCCTATATCTCTTCTCACAGCTGACGTTAAGATATTGGCCAAAGTCTTGGCCAGGCGACTTACGCAAGTTATCCCACATATGGTCACTGAGGATCAAACGGGGTTCATCCCGGGGAAAACGACAGCTCATAATGTTAGAAGGCTCATGTTTAATCTCACTATAGACCACTCTAACTCGGGCCAGAGAGCGATTGCAGCCTTAGATGTAGCAAAAGCATTTGACACGGTGGAATGGGCATATTTATGGAAAGTAATGAAGGCCTTTCGTATTGGTCCATATTTTACTTCGCTTACTCAAATTCTGTACGGGGCCCCTACTGCTTCACTAAGAGTTAATTCCTCTCAGACCGACAGTTTTACACTATCTAGAGGCACCCGTCAGGGGTGCCCTCTGTCGCCCCTGCTCTTTGCCCTTGCAATTGAGCCACTGGGACTGGCAATTAGGCAGAACCCGCACATCAAAGGGCTTCGGATAGGAAAGCGGGAGGAAAAAGTTCAGATGTATGCGGATTATACTCTAGTGTACCTGGGTGACACCTTGGGTTCACTTGAAGCACTATTAAGCCTTACTAAGAAATTTGGGGAGGTCTCGGGCCTGCAAACCAACCCGGCTAAAGCCTCCTTATTTTTGATTGACCCTGAGGAGGCCTATATGTTTCCTACACCATTACCACTACAACTAGCCTCTCAATTTACGTATCTCGGTGTCAAGGTGGCCCTACCATTATCGACTTATTATGAGTACAACATAGCCCCTCTGCTACAATGGTCTTGTGATAAATTTCAGGTCTGGAAGCAACTCCCACTGGGACCGACAGGCCGTATACAACTCATTAAAATGGTAATAGCACCTAAAATATTGTATGTGTTGTGGCAGGCGCCAATTAAAATATGCAAGGCCTTTTTTAACGAACTAGCCCAGACTTTTAGGCAGTTTATTTGGGGTAAATCTAGAAGTAGACTCTCCACAGCAACCCTCCATAGGCCAAAAGACCTGGGGGAATGGCTCTACCAGATATGCAGCTTTACTATCTGGCATCTCAATTATCTCAAGTTTGGACCCTTAGATACTCAGGCAACAATGAGGCGCTGTACCAGCTATGGCAAGAAGTGTTACAGACGGAACTACCCCCAATACATGCCTTGGAAGCCACGGGCCTAGGGGGCCTTAGGTCCATTACCAACCCAATATTAATATCCCAGAGGTATATTCTTAACTTAGCAAATCAAACTATTAAAGCTGACTCTTTGGGCCCACTCTCACCGCTATGGTATAACAAAAAACTTGCCCCTCTTGATACGCTAACCCCACCTAAACCCTGGTTGGAAGCTGGCATTTATGTCTTGGGGCAGGTTTGGACCGAGCAGGGTATAGCTTCCTTTGCTCACCTAAAAGAGGTCTACTCACTGCCTGCTTCACAATGGTTTACCTACTATAAAATCCGGAAAGCAGTTTAACATTCCCTCAACTTTAGGAACACTCAGTTGTCTGTGTCTCCAGTCGTTGAGGTGTTCCAACAGGAACAGCCTGGTCACAAAATAACATTGTTTTATAAAGCCCTCCTGTCGCCCATAGTTAAGAGGTCGCCCTTGAAAATCAGAGATAGATGGGAATTGGATGTTGAGCAGATAACTGATGATCAATGGGATCAGGTGCTTCTGACCCCTCTATTAATCTCTCCCATATATAAATACAGACTGCTTCAATTGTATTTTATTCATAGGGCTTACTATACAAGAACTCTTCTGCACAAACTGAACCTGGAGATTTCCCCTATGTGTTTGAGGTGTAACCAGGAGGAGGGGACGTTCTTACACACCTTCTGGTCATGTCGGGTAATAAAACCATACTGGCTAGCGATACAAGAGAGAATTACTAAACTGTTAGGGTTTGAGGTTCCGCTGGATCCGAAATGGTACCTTATGGGGATGGATCCTCCCATCCAGCTAACCCGCCCAGCCAAAAAAATTGTACTCAAGTTATTGTTCCAGGCCCGTAGGCTTATTGCACAACACTGGAAAGATAGGAGCCCTCCCACCTACCCTGAATGGGAAAAATCTATTCAAGAAACTCAGGCCATAGAGCATTTGATTGCTAGGAAAAATGGTACAGTCAAACAACATCTTTCTGTCTGGCAACTGTGGATTCTTGAAAATGTCTAGTCTTCAGTACGAGTATGACATGATATGATTTCTCGCTGTACTTGATCTCCTTTATGTATCTTCTTGGTTTGTATTACCATGCTTGTGAACCGCTGAACTGTACGTTTGTGATTCCATTGTTGTACCTGCTATTGTTGTTCAAATAAAACTTACCTGAACTAAAAAAAAAAAAATTAAGTAAATTATTTTAAAGTGTGAAATGCTAAAATAAAATTTTCCTAATTTACATTTTGAAATGTAGAAATATGTAGAAATGTAGACATGTAGAAATAGGTACATCTCACATTCTTTCCATAAGAGACATCAGATTGGCACAACCACCAAATTAGTATACATCAGCCTAGAGCAATGCAAGTACACATACAAACTTTGAATATTATATTTTACATTTTAATGGCTGTTGAGCTAGCAATCTCAAGTGAGCTCTTTTTTATATTCCTAGCTCTATGTATGTGTAATGTAACAGAGTGTACAAGGATAGGATGTTTGAAGAGACACTAATATCTTAATATCTTTTTATTTTTTCAAGAGTTTCAATATCAGTTTTTTACAATTCTAATTGGTATTGTTTTGTTACTAATTATACTGTACATTCAGTATGTGCAACTAAAAGCTGCAAACATTTGACATTGTTTCAAAAATCCATTTAAGTAAAATTATGGAAATTTTACCCAGTCTGAATTTCCTAAAAAAAAATTGCATAAGCCGAAAAGGCTCAAGCTATTTTAAAAAGGACCAAGTGAATTAAGCTAGGAGATGAGATATACAATAAAGTAGCAGGAAAGTAACCGATGAATGCTGATCCTTTCGGTGCCATATACCCCTTTACAACATAATTATAATATTTAATGATGGGCCCAATTTTTCACCCATTAGAGTCTATGGGCATCATTTTTGCAGGGAAACTTAGCAAAAAATTTTACAATATAATTCTCCTAATAGCATTCTAGAGTGCACCAGGCTTATATTCAGTGTAAAAATAAAAACTAGGTAAATGGATAGGCTGTGTGAAATAAAATGTTTCTAATATAGTAACAATTTTGGCTAACTACTCTATTTTGAAAAAATAATATTTTGCACAGCCTAACTATTCACCCAGTTTTAAATTTTTACACTGAAAAATTCATTTAAATTCTGTGGGTCAAGATTTTTCCTCCTATAATCAGGTGCACCAGGGGAACAGGGGCCAGCATCTCTCCATCTCTCAGGAGGCATTGGCTGTCCCTTTATGAAAAGGCTGCTCAAAAAGACTTTTTGGACTTTTAATAGTTTCTTTTAGCAATTACAATCCATGTTTGATTTAAATGCAAATGTGTTGTTACATAGTCAAATCGGGTTGAAAAAAGACAAAGTCCAAATAAAACCCAGCATCCATACCCTCACATAAATTATATATACTCATATCTATACTAACTATAGAATTTAGTATCACAATAGCCTTTGATATTATGTCTGTCCAAGAAATCATTCAAGCCACTCTTAAAAGCATTCACATAATCAGTCATCACAACATCACCCAGCAGGGCATTCCACAACCTCACTGTCTTCACTGTGAAGAACCACCTACGCTGCTTCAAATGAAAGTTCTTTTCCTCGAGTCTGAAGGGGTGGCCTCTGGTGCGGTAATTCTCTTTATGGGTAAAAAGGTCCCCCGCTATTTGTCTATAATGTCCTCTATTATACTTGTAAAGTGTAATCATGTCCTCTCGCAAACACCTTTTTTCCAGAGAAAACAACCCCAACCATGACAGTCTTCCATAATTTAAATCTTCCATCTCGCTAACCAGTTTGGTTGCACATCTCTGCACTCTCTCCAGCTCATTTATATTCCTCTTAGGGCTCTTACACATGAGCGTTCCGACCTGCGCTCCCCTGCGTTCCGTTTTTTGGCGTTCAGCCGCAGGGGAGCGCAGGAATAGACGCAAGTCATTATTTGAAATGGGGCTGTACTCACTCAGGCGCGTGTAGGCGCTGAACGCAGGAAAAATGCAGCATGTTGCGTCTGAACCTGCGTTCGGCGCCTACACGCGAAAAATTCGCGAAATGGCGCCGGCGTCTCGTTTTTGACGCCGGCGCCCGTTTTTGACGCCGGCGTCCGTTTTTTCGGGAAAAATTTTTTTTGACGCCGGCGAATTTTTGACGCGAATTTTCGCGGGCGTTTCGCTAATTTATTCGCTGGTGGCGAAACGCGCAAATTCGCCCATCACTAGCCAGGTGTACATTTTTTTAAAGATCCTTAAATTCCTGCATTCCTGCCTAGTCAAGTTGTATCAAATGACTACTTTTTCTTGAAAGCTACTTCCTAATATCGTGTTATATAGTTATATATATACATTTATAAGGGAAATTGTATAAGTTTAGCATATCACTGGGTAGCAATGTATTTGAGGGAGTAGAAGTATATTTTTTCTTGCCACTTTCAGATTAATTCTGGTGTGAATGTGTCTTATTTTGCTTTGTCAAAATTTGGTGGTAAAGATTAAAAAAAATTGCATCAGTCAGTGAACACATGACTTTTTTTGTACCAATGTTTTCAGTGCACAATACATTGCAGTCTATGGATGTTTTTTTTCGATGCAAAACTGTCTTGCATTAAAACTTGTAATAGGCAGAGGGGTACTAGCAGGTCTCATTGTACTCAAGTCAGTCTCTCTGAATTCTCCTGCTTATCTCTGGCTATACATTTGGCTTCTATATTTTCTGTCACCCTATCAGACTTCTTTCCAACCTTTTTAACTACTGGGAATAATTGGAAAAACAAGGAGAATCTGAAAATAATATTAAACTCCTACTGCTCCAGGAAGGCAAAGGGCCCAACGGGACAAATATATGTACCCCAGCAGACTAGATATAATCATAATATCTATAAGTAGTTTGGGCTGATAAAAAAAGAAATGGCTCCTTTGAACTTTGAGTAGTTTCTGCAGGAGTGTAATGTTTGGCAAATATATTCTCAACTATAAGAACTATGTACAGTAGGTGATCAATTTACTATATTAATGGACATAGAAATACAGCAAAAGGCAAGCTGCAAATTGAATGCTAAATTTTAGCTTAGAAGACTTGTCACTCACACAGTTGTTTGTGACAATGACAGTATGACACTGACTAGAAGATTTGCACTGTATATTTTTTTCTGGGTGAATTTTAATTTTTCAATTATTAGAGTCTAAACTTCATCTTTCAAGATTGTTGAAGAATAAATCCATAAATATTGCAGTTTCATATATAGCTTGGCAGAAGGGTACAATGTGCAAATTTACATTTTAGGATGCAAATCATAATGTATTTAAAGAGTTTTATTTTGGGGCCCAACACGACTTATGTGGAATGTCCTAATAAAATGGAAAATTTGCTTTTACTTTGGTAAATTGGGTGCAAGGCTTAGTGGACAATTGTAGAGTGGGGGTGACATCATTACCATGTAGCCAATACATACGGTATTAGTAATAAAAATTGGCTTCCAATTGTAGAAACTCAAATGTCTGGACTTAACACCAGACACAGTTTTTTACTCAAATTGAATTTGATCTCTAAATATTCAGCTCATATTTGCCCCCAACACCCTACTCTTTTGTATAGTATTTTAGAGTTCTACTCTGTACATTCTCCTGGTATAGAATTACAAACAAAACATCCTTTAATAAAGATGATGATAATGGTTCAGTTACTACAGTTCAGCAGTGAAAAAATAAAATGTACAACACTGTTATAACTGCTATATCTGACAGAAATGAGAACTGCCTTGGGTAGTCTTCAACAGCTGACATCCTGTACATAACAAAAAATAACTTGTGCAACAGCCATAATGATGTAGGAAAGTAAATAATACAGTTTTCACATAAAGATTATCTGAATCATCCTATATAATGTATGTAGAGCTTGTATTCCAAGATTATGTGTGTATATAATATTGAATTTCTCATTGTGTCTGACTCTGCTTATCTCTACATCTACTGATTTTGCTACTAAATATATGTATTTAAAAAATAATAGTGATGGGCATATCAGACCCATTTTACCAAAATAAACTGCAAAACAGCGAATATTCATCAAAATGCATTGTCACACGATGCGGCGTCAAATTTTATTTTCATCCAATGAAGTCTATGGGCATCATTTTTGCAGTGAAAAATGTTGCTCATCACCAATAATCAGCGTTGTCTAAATTCCAGTAAGGACTTAATTGGGCCATTTACAAATTCCCCAGATGCAGATGCAAGAGCATTAAGAAAAGGAAAATCTCTCTCCTAAGTGCTCATTTATTGATCACATTCCAGGGCATAGCTGTGCTCACCTTGAACTGGAGCCAGGGTCAGACTGGCCTATCGGGACACTAGAGAAAATCTGGTGGGCCCCAACCCTCTCATGGGCCCCACTGACCCAGGACTGGCAGCCACAAGGGGGTGTTTGGGGGGTACAAATTGGAGGGTGGTGAATTGGGAAGTTGGTAACATCCTGGTTGGGTGCATGGTTGGGTGGTCAGCTCCTTGGTTCTGGTACATTTTTAGGTAAACGTGGGGGAGTTTGCCACTGGGGTAAGAGGAGTGGGTAAGAAGGTTGTGGCACCCAGTGCGTTCCTGGCTTGTAGGCAAAAGGCAGTTCTGTGCTTATTACCTGCCAGGCAGTAAGGACAGGGCTCTTTGCATCCTGCATCATCTTCCTTAACTTAGTTAGGGAGATGTATTTACATGGTAACCAACTCCGTGCATGAGTTGCACCCAGAGGTGCTCAAAGTGGGTAAGTGTGCAAAGTATTAAAAAACATGGTGTCAATATACTATTATGCAAATAGCAGTGATTTCTCAAAAAATTTACTTTTGCTACAAAGCCCAATGAATGTCCCTTTAGGTACAGTATGGACTGACTCATTATAGATGCAGTGAATATCTTAACATGATAATACAAAATCTAGTGATTGGTAAAAATTTTCAGCAAGTTTTGCCCCAAAAATGATGCCCATGGGTGAAAAAAATGATGCCAACAGATTTCAAGGCATTTTGGGGAATTTTGGACCATTTTACAAATTTTCTGCAAAGTGAAACAGGTTCGAACATCACAATAAGTAGAAATATTAGGAGGAGTAGCAATCATTAAATACCTTTGATGATAAGATATCTTATAAAGTGCATGTCCTGTACAGTTAGGTCCATAAATATTTGGACAGACACCTTTTTTCTAATTTTGGTTCTGTACATTACCACAATTTTAAATTAAACAACTCAGATGCAGTTGAACTGCAGACTTTCAGCTTTAATTAAGTTAGTTGAACATAAACATGTGAGGAACTAAATCCTTTTTTTAACACAATCACTTCATTTCAGGGGCTCAAAAGCTGGCCACAGACGCAAAGATTCGTACGTTGATTCGTACGATCAGACTTTCCCATCTCCTGACCTGCCACTAACCATAATGATCAAAGTCTTACCATTCAGAAGTAGTAAGAACAGATCAGACGATATTCTGCCCCTGACAGCAATCGTACGATAGTAATGTCCGACAAAGCTAGTGACAGTCTCCCTCTGAAAATCGTACGATCGGCAATACACGCAGAGATATTATCGGCAGCCGACAGAAATTTTCTAACCTGTCCGATCGACCAAAGGACCGATCTCCGCCTGACGAAAAATGTCGGGACTCTCCACACACGGTCTGAATATCGTACAAATCCTCGATTAATACGATCGAATCTTTGCGTCTATGGCCAGCTTAATACTTGGTTGAAAACCCTTTGCTGGCCATGACAGCCTGAAGTCTTGAACTCACCAGATTCTGGGTTTCCTCCTTTTTAATGCTCTGCCAGGCCTTTACTGCAGCGGCTTTCAGTTGCTGTTTGTGGGCCTTTCTGTCCAAAGTTTTTTGCAATCTGCTTGTTCAATCCTCTGAATTAAATCTAAAAGTCTGCAGTTCAACTGCCTCTGAGTTGTACAGAACCAAAATTAGAAAAAAGTTGTCTGTCCAAATATTTATGGATAGTGATATTTATGGATAGTGATGGGCGAATTTATTCGGCAGGGGCGAATTTATTCGGCAGGAGCGAATATGCGGCAAATTTGCGCGTTTCACAAAAAAACATCGGAATTGTCGCCGGCGTCAAATAAAAAAAACTAAAAAGAAAACATGTAGGCTTTCTTATAGATTTGATAGACATTTTACAATATACAAATCAATGTGCTGTTACTATCTCACATACAAATTTGTGTAAATACTTGATGTTTTCTATGAACAAACTTTTACTCCTTTCAAGTCTCATTGTTTTACTTAGCAGAGGATGTTATTTTAATGACTTCACAGTATACAGTAGCTTTTCATTAACCGCAATTTACAGTAGTCCTAGGAGAGAAAAATGGTTACTTGCCAAACTTCGAAACATGAAGTAGATTGTATAAACAAACCAGTGACATCAATCATTTGACTCCTTCAATTCTCAATTCTCGCAAAACAAAATATATTTGGAAAAGAGCGATTCCCAGTGAAACAAAAAAAAAAAATGTAGATTTCTCTTGAGAGAAATCATTAAATAGAAATCATAATATAAAATGCATGGGTTGGATTTAGAGATTTCTTTTGTTCTCTTCTGCAGAGGGTATTCAACATGTTTACAGATTATTTAATTCTCCTTTATCAAGCTAATTATATAGCACATTAGTCAGAAATAAATAGAACAGTAAATCCTTGCACCTGCCAGCCCCAGTTCTCCCAAACCTCTGTCTCTGTTACTAAGTTGGAATTTATTGAATATGTATTTATGGCTTTCATTCTAATGGTTACCAACACTTGTTTAACTGGGGGGGACGGGACTCTGCAGAATTGAGTTTCCCCATCTTCATGTGAGGTTAGCATTGGTTTTGCCTTATTTATCAAAATAAAGTTTCTGACTATTTAAATAAAAAAAAGTCTGATCAAACTAAAATCCTTGATTGGACCTTATTTATTTATTATTCATTTTTCCTGAATCTCACAATTTTTTGGTGCTTTCTCCCGAAAAGCCCAAATTTTTTTGATATTTGCCCCAAAAAGTCTGAAATACAGTAGTCAGATTTTCGGACTAATTCCAGCGCAGATCACAGAAACTTCCAAATAGGATAGGGACCTCTCCCATAGGCTTATATACAACCTCTGACAATTTCTGACTTTTTCCATCCTCAGGTTTAGTACATTTCCACTAAAAATTCAGATTTTATAGTAAACTCCAATTTTTTTTTTTACAGTTTTTGGCATTCAGACTTTAATAAATAACCCCCATAGTGTTGTGGTTATATGCTCTATTAGTAAGAAATATGAGTATATTGGGTAAATTGATACAGTAGTGGCTTGTTATTAAAACAGGAAAAAAAGCTACCCTGTGAATTACCCACAAAGTACAAATAAACAAAATCATAGAATGCTAAATATACTGTATATATTTAGTTTATACTGTAGATATATAATTAAATTTTAATTTGACATAATTAATACATCATCTCAGAGAAAACAGCTGTGGTCAGTAAATGTCCGGAAGGCAGACATCTGACAATATCAGAATACAATGCACACGTGTTTATTGCATCATCTCAGTCATACTAATATACAATACCTTTACTAAAACATGTGGCATCCAGTATATTATCTTGGATTTGTGAGCTCTACCAAATTTCTCTTTGAGGTTGCATTCTGAATTTCTCTACTGTAAAAGCCCAAGCATGACATATTTCCTCTATTCTTTTCTGTATTATTTTTGACCCTGTAGAGCAGCAGTTGGTGCTCAATATCTAAAAGTGCTGCCATAATGTAGTGTTGCACCTGCGTTGAACACTTGGATGCGTCTGTGAAACCCTTAAGCATTACTACTAGATTGGGAGGGCAACATTCTTTTCTGCATAAGCATCACTATGAGAGTCACCACTCCTTTAAATTATTTTCTAAACATGTAGTGCTTTCTCTAGAGCTTTAGGCCAATTATATCTCTTTCAACTAACCACATTACAATAAAATTCTTCAGTATTAATCTCAATAAACTTTGTTTAAAGCATTTTGTTTGAATTTAAGCAGCATCCAGTTTGTTACTCGTTAAAGAGTCAGACATTTTTTTCTTTAGAAACATAATTACTTGTTTATATTTACTCGGGTGAATTTAAGATCTTCAAGAATACTTTATTTCTAACTCTAATACTTTACTGGTTATAGGCCTGCTAGAATGTTTTTATTTAATTGAGAAAGACCAGAACCCTTCCTAACATTAATTTAGAGAGCATTATTCTGTACATCAAATTAAGTTTCTGAGAAACACACTTGATTTATTTCTAACTAATATTGTTTCTTGGTTAGAGTGACTAGAACATTACCAATCATTCATATACAGTATACTTCATATAAGAAGAAGAAAATCGACTGTTTTAGGCTGATTTGTGGAGTATTGCTACAGGATATTTTCATACAAAGTCATTTGAAGCTAAACCACCCCTAACCTTGCAGGTATTGCCCCCTAAGTGTGCGTTTTTCTAAAAGATATTCAAACTACTTTAACTTCCTCTGTAGGGTTGCCACCATTAAGTTTATTGAATTCAGGCAGGGGCAGGGTGGTAATATTTCAGAGGTAGGGCAAGGCAGTCAGGGGGCGGACAGTAACGTTTTGTGACATCAGGGTCTGGGGCTGATCACCACATCATTTAATACATAGTCCTGTCTGGATTTCCTAATTAGGAAATCCAGACACTGCCCAGTGGTGCCCAGTGATGATGCTCTATTTCCTAGGTGGACAAAACAAAAGTGCCTCTGCCTTAAGATCCTTAAAGCGTGGAACCTGTTTTTTAATCTGATGAACTGGCGGCGGGCTGTCAGGATTTGACAGAAACAAAATGTTCCTACTTGCCCCTTTGGTTCACAGTCACAGGATAATTCTCTTTAATAAACACACTGTGTACTCCATGTATTTAAGGTAGATTTGAAGTTCTTATAATTTTAAGTAATATGTGCAACACAACAAGGCACAATATACAACAGCATTCGTTTCAGTGGAACGGTGTAATAATAGTTTCCATTGACAAAGTGACAATTGTAGGATATGGTTAATCATTTAAACAACTATCAATAACAATGTTTTATTTGCATATTTGTGTACTGTATTTTGGCATTTTCAGTTTCATTTGTTTTATAGTCATTTTGTCACGAATAACACCCGAAAATGTTAAATATATTTAAAACTGTATTCTGTACATAACAGGAATATCTGTTGCTGTTGAACTGGAATTTCTAACATCCCTTGGCTGGGAATACAGTTTAATAATAATAGGAGCAATGTAGGTAGAATAACCTTGTTTATATTTTTATAACTTCATATAACAACAAAGCATCTCAAAATACAGAGGGTAAGCTCAGCAGTCTAAAGCTTTCAGTGCTTAATCATGCTCAGGATTTTGAAGTCTCCCAGTCTGGTTTCATTAATGACAATTTGCTCACTATTCTACTTGTGCAGTCATGTCATTTATTCAGACAGGGTAAAGAATAAGCTTTTGGTTTTGTCATTGTCAGATTCACTTATCCTCCATCCCATAAGTTTTTGCTTAATGAATAAACTATTCGGATTCAACATCTTACTGTACGTGTCCCACCTGAGCTTAACTTCAGGGGGAAAAAGCTCTCAGAACAGAACCTCATTCAAAGAGGCTTATGTTAACTACAATTTAAAAGTCAGACAAATAATTCCTTGCAGCTGTAGTTATAATTTTTCACATACTTAATTAACTTCCAGTCTATGTTCTTTAAAACCTCAATCTTTCCATTTCATTTTGACAAGTCACCTATCTCCCGTAATAAATCAGCTTATGGGAAATAATGATCACAACACAGAAATGCTAATATGGCTTCTCACACAAATAAAGGCAGTGGCACTGTATTAGAATTCAAGCTAATGGCACAAGCAAACATTGTTTATGTTTGCACTATAAATTTATAAGTTATACCGGATATAATTCTTCAGCAGTCATTCTTGGAGGTTTTAAAAAGATGGATATCCTCTAGAGTAGGGTTGTCATAAAAAGGAGGAAATCAAACCCTCTGAATAATACAATATGTGTATGTATCAAGCCAGCTCAACCAAGCAGTGATAAACTGTGGCAGCCTTTGAGGAGATGCCTGACAGATTTCATTTGTATGAGTTCAGATCTTGCCCTGATGTCACATGTCATATCATCCCAGGATCCCTTTGGTGCTTTACAAGCACCCCTCCAGATGCTGTCAAGGGATTACGAGAACTCTGCCAGTTCAAGTGCTTCAATCCTTCTGTATATTGACTATTGCTGACTTTTAAAAGTCTGGTAAAGTCAAACCTCAAGAAGGAAAAAAAACATGCAACTGTCACCATTTAAGAAAATGGCTGTGCAAGTACAAGTATAAAATCTTACTTCCAGCATCTGAAAAAATGTTAACATATGTTTCTTGACGACAAGCACACTATCCACATGCAGCGAATGTGCAAAGATGCCACTGGCAGGATGAAGGACAGATAAAATAATTATCAAACTGCGCAACTTGGCTAAAATATTAACTTACAGATGTCTCACACTTCCACTTTGTGTCATGCATGGTGACAATTTTGTGAACTTGCAGAAGGCTCTGTAATAAAACTTTTTACTGTTTACATACACTATTCATTTTTTCAGGAAATAAACTTGATATTTGGCTCAATCACAAGCATTTCATTTTAACCCACAAAGACATTTAAAGAATTGGTCCCTGGTGTAACATAAAAGAAGAAAACAAAAGTAGTGCAAAATAATGGTGTATGCTAAGGGGATGTTCATCTTCATGAGAAATTTCACATACGGTTTGTTCTCCTCTATAAGTAGTAAAACTCAATAAATGTATAAGCAAATATCCATAGGTCATGAAATATCCATCTTGCTAAGCATTAGAAAACCAGGGAACCCCCCCCATCTACTGCTGCACAGCAGTCGGAGACGACAATGCCCTACCTGGCTAAAGACATGTCAGGTGCAGTTTGGCACTGGCAACTCCAAGGGCACATGTGCAGGACTATCAGCATACATTTGTATAATGTGCAATCATTAAATAGCCTGTTTATCCATTCAAAGACATGAGGCACAGATTCATTATGCAGTGTAAAAAAAATGTCGGGCAAAGTCTTGGCCGTACTTTATCCAATTGTAAAGTCTTATACAATGTAGAGGACTGATAAATGTATTCACCAATTATAGTGCAATCCCCTAAAGTTTGGACATTTAAGGGTTCTTCGGATAAACAGGAGCTAGACTCCATTTCCTGGGTCAAAGCATAATCCCTAATTATTCCAGGTTAGCCACTAGATTACACTGTGTTTTAATATAAATTCTGAAGCACACGTGTTCAGAGTCACTTTGTTTCGCCAAAAATTTGCCGCCAGCGAAATGTCGCAGACATTTGTTGTGCGTCTTTTTTTTTGACCCACGACACCATGCAAGTCTATGGGCATCATTTCTGCGGTGAAACAAGGCGAAAAAATGTGCCCATCCCTAACTATTAACCTATAGTTTGTAGAGGTCACCAGGGTTGGATCCTTGACGGGAGGTATATTTCCCCATTATTTGGGCTATGGTCCCTTTAAGCAGCATGTATTCCACCCAGGTACACACCTGATTTTGACTCTGCATAAAGAGGAGTCACAGGTGCAATTGAGGGTGGAGAGAATGGTGCCTGGAGCCTGTGATCTGCAAGTCTTTGTACAGGCTAAGGGAAAGGACTGAACCATATATCCTTGTGTGCAAAGGACTAAAGTCTGCTAATATTGGACATTTGCTGGGTTTGTTGTTTGGCCTCAAGTGGACTGACCAGGCCTGCTTTGGACATTGTAAACCCAAAAGACTTTCACAAGCTGAAGTAAGCTGTTTATTATATGTTAATTCTACTTTCTGCTGAGGAAAAAGCTACTTTGAGTTTAAGTTTCAAAATAAATTGACTTTCTCTAAGAAACTGTGTACTGCGTGCTGGCTGCGATTCCCCCTCAATATTACAAGTGGTGTTTCGGATGCGGGCAGCAGCACTGCAGAGAAAAAGTTTCCATTTAAAAAGTGTCATTTAAAGGGCCAGGCTCCAGTGTATCATGGAGGAGTTGCTGCGGCAATTGGCCATGGCAACAGTGCAGTTGCAGCAGAGCATGGCAGCTCAGCAGAAGGCCACAGAGGTGCAACTGACTGCACTCAGGGAAGCTACTACAGCTCAAGCCACTGCCCTGCGGGATTCTACAGAGGCCCAGTCCAAAATGCTGGCTGAGGCAGTACAACAGCTAGCTCATGGGCGAGAATCAGCAGTGGTTAACCCTAACAGCCAGACAATAATAAGGGCAAGCAATTTCCTGCAAAAGATGATGCCCACAGATGATGTGGAAGCCTTTCTGATGACCTTTGAAAGGACTGCAGAGCGGGAAGAATGGCCCCGAGACAAATGGGCTGGTCTCCTTGCCCCATTCCTGACTGGGGATCCGCAGAAAGCTTACTATGACCTTACCCCTGCAGACGCCCTCCACTATGACCGGCTCAAGGCAGAGATCCTTGCCCGTCTGGGAGTGACCACAGCAGTCAGGGCACAGAGGGTGTACAGCTGGAAGTATCGGAAGAATACTCCACCGAGGTCACAAATGTATGATCTAATACAGCTGGCAACAAAGTGGCTGCAGCCTGAGATACTCACCGGTCCACAGATGGTGGAACGATTCGTGCTAGACCGGTTTCTGAGGTCGCTGCCAGTTGAACTACAGCGCTGGGTCAGTCATGGAGACCCTAAAACAGCGGACCGGCTGGTGGAGATGGTGGAGAGATACACCACAGTGGAGGAGCTACTACCCCCAACAAGTCATCTAGACCCCGCTCCAACCCGGGCGGCAAAGTTCACTTCTGCAGGAAAGAGTTCTTCACGGAACCCTGGAGCCAGCATAAAGGACGACGACAAGAGATTATCCACTGTCCCTCCTGCATTACAGCCAGGCCCCACAACGCCCCAGAAGTATGGGGGTGTGCAGTGTTGGCGATGCCAGGCATGGGGCCACATGCGGGCTCAGTGCCCCCTACAGGTGGAACCTATGCAGTGTGATGTCCTACGGAGAGTATCCTTTTATGCTCAACCAGCTTGTATTGCAGGTCCTGATTTGCCAGAAAGGTGTTTTGAATGTAAAGTGGATGTGAACGGTGTTTCTGGTAAAGCCCTGCTTGATTCAGGGAGTATGGTTACCCTTGTACAAGGGAACGTGTCCAAGAAGATGCGTCAGGAAGCAAAAACTCTCAGTGTCGTTTGCATACACGGGGACACTCGGACATATCCACTGTTGACAGTGACAATTTCCACTGCTTGTGGCACCGTTACTCATGAGGTTGGTGTGGTAAAAAAATTGTTGTACCAGGTTATTCTTGGGCGGGACTTTCCATTGTTTTGGGAACTTTGGGAGAAAGTTAAGAGGGAAATGTTTATTACTGTAAAGAGTGATTGTATCCCTACTCCCTTACCAATAGAGGCCGATGCACCACGGCTGGTTGAAAATGCCCTGGAAAAGGTATTCTTGCAAAATGCACCAGAGGGTCAAGAGGTTGCTGACCATCCATGTCTGGAACCTGAGCTGACCTCTGAGGGGGGGGGGATGATTTTCCATTACAGGTCATGTTGGGGGAGGATGACGAAGGAACCTCCTCTGATTCCGTTGATCCTGACCTGAATGTTTCAAAAGGTACCTTTATTACCGCCCAAATGCGAGATCCCACCTTAGCAAATGCCAGAGCGCAGGTGTCTGTAATTAATGGAGTACCCCAGGAACCTGGTGCTGAGGAGAGGTTTCCCCATTTTGCTGTTAATAGGGACCTGTTATATCGGGTTGCTAAGACCCGTGAAGAAATTGTGGAGCAGCTGTTAGTACCCCAACCCTTCCGGCGGATGGTGCTAGACTTTGCGCACAATGAAGCGTTAGGGGGTCATCTAGGAGTAGACAAAACAGAGGCTCAGATAACTGACAGATTTTACTGGCCAGGGTTAAAAGCAGAGGTGAAAACTTATTGTGCTTCCTGTCCCACCTGCCAGTTAACTGCACCAGTTTCACGTTTTCGCAGCCCTTTGGTACCCTTGCCCATAATCGAGGTTCCTTTTGAGCGCATTGCCATGGATATCGTGGGGCCACTGGTAAAGACTGCCAGGGGGCACCAATATATCCTGGTAATCCTCGATTATGCCACTCGCTATCCGGAGGCAATACCCTTGAGAAAACCTACGTCTAAAGCCATAGCACGAGAGTTATTTAACATGTTCACACGGACAGGTTTTCCCAAGGAGATCCTCACGGACCAAGGGACTCCATTTATGTCAAAGGTAATGGCTGATGTGTGTTGGTTATTTCAGATCAAGCAGTTGAGAACCTCCGTCTACCACCCTCAGACAGATGGTCTGGTAGAACGGTTTAATAAAACACTAAAAACAATGTTGAAAAGAGTGGTTCAGAAGGATGGGAAGGATTGGGACTGTTTACTCCCTGCTGTCTTGTTTGCCATCCGAGAGGTACCGCAGGCTTCCATGGGGTTTTCACCGTTTGAACTGGTTTACGGGCGGAGACCTCGGGGACTGCTTGATCTTGTAAAAGAAACATGGGAAAGTGAGTCCAGCCCCCACAAAAGTGTAATTGAGTATGTTTCACAAATGCAAGAGCGTATTGAAAAAATAATGCCCCTGGTCAGAGAACACCTACTGAGTGCCCAAGAAGCACAAAGCCGTGTATACAACCGGACAGCTAAGATAAGGCAGTTCCAGGTGGGAGACAGAGTAGCAGTACTGATACCCACGGTGGAAAGTAAATTCCTGGCCAGATGGCAAGGTCCGTTTGAGATAGTCGAGAAAGTGGGGACAGTGAACTAAAAAGTTCATCAGCCAGGGAAACGTAAACCCTATCAAATTTACCATATAAACCTCTTAAAGCCCTGGAAAGAAAGAGAACTAGTTTCGGCCATGGGGAGTGTCCGTGTTGATCCTCAAGTCACTATTGATAGTGTCAAAATTGCTCCCACACTCTCAAGATCGCAGGTCCAACAGGTTAAAGAGTTCCTCCAGAGAAACAACGGGATATTTTCAGATTTGCCTGGGCTCACTAATTTAATAGAGCACCACATCCTTACTGAGCACCGAGCAAAAATCTTTATGAAACCCTACCGTATTCCAGAGGCTCGCAGAAAAGCAGTTTCAGAGGAGGTGAAAAGGATGTTGGAGCTGGATGTCATTGAAGAATCGCAGAGTGAGTGGTCAAGCCCAATTGTGCTAGTACCCAAGCCCAACGGAACTCTGCGATTCTGTAATGATTTCCGGAAACTGAATGAAATCTCCAAGTTTGATGGGTATCCAATGCCACGGGTGGATGAGTTAATAGAAAGATTAGGCCCTGCCCGCTACATCACCATGTTAGACTTGACTAAAGGGTATTGGCAGATACCTTTGGCCAAGGAGGCCCGGGAGAAAACGGCATTCTCCACTCCGGAAGGTCATTTCCAGTATAAAAGAATGCCATTTGGGTTACAGACAGCCCCTGCAACTTTTCAGAGAGTCATGGACAGGTTACTGCGCCCACACCAAAGATATGCATCAGTCTATCTGGATGATATTGTAATTTTTAGTCCAGATTTGGAGTCCCACCTTCCAAAAGTCCAGGCAGTGTTAGATGCCATACAGAGAGGGGGTTTCACAGTAAACCCAGAGAAATGTGCCCTGGGAATGGAGGAGGCCAAGTACCTGGGGTACATTGTTGGAAGGGGGTTGGTAAAGCCCCAAGTTAACAAAGTTGAGGCAATCCAGGACTGGCCACGCCCACTCACCAAAAAGCAGGTTCGGGCATTCCTGGGAATTGTGGGGTACTACAGACGTTTTGTCCCCAATTTTTCATCCATTGCAGCTCCATTAACTGAATTAAGAAAAGGGCGAAAGTCAGTTATGATAGACTGGAATGCCGATGCAGAAAAAGCATTTGTAGAGCTGAAGGGTGCGTTGTGTCGTCACCCTGTCCTGGTTGCCCCAGATTTTTCACGAGAGTTCGTAGTACAGACAGATGCCTCAGATGTTGGGTTGGGTGCAGTTCTGTCCCAAGTGATTGAAGGAGAGGAACATCCCATTGTTTTTCTCAGTAGGAAGTTGACGCCCGCTGAAAAAAACTATGCAGTGGTGGAGAGGGAGTGTCTGGCCATAAAATGGGCACTAGACTCTCTACGCTATTATTTGTTGGGTAGGAAATTTAGGTTGATTTCCGACCATGCTCCCCTGACGTGGATGAAAAGAAACAAAGGAACAAATGCTAGAGTGTCCCGGTGGTTTCTCTCTCTGCAGGAATTCAACTTTGTGGTGGAGCACAGGCCTGGTAAGATGCACCAGAATGCTGATGCCCTTTCTAGGGTTCATTGTCTGGGTGTGCAGAGTGCCTCCACCTCCTCGGGGTTGAGGCAGAGGGGGGGGATATGTAGAGGTCACCAGGGTTGGATCCTTGACGGGAGGTATATTTCCCCATTATTTGGGCTATGGTCCCTTTAAGCAGCATGTATTCCACCCAGGTACACACCTGATTTTGACTCTGCATAAAGAGGAGTCACAGGTGCAATTGAGGGTGGAGAGAATGGTGCCTGGAGCCTGTGAGCTGCAAGTCTTTGTACAGGCTAAGGGAAAGGACTGAACCATATATCCTTGTGTGCAAAGGACTAAAGTCTGCTAATATTGGACATTTGCTGGGTTTGTTGTTTGGCCTCAAGTGGACTGACCAGGCCTGCTTTGGACATTGTAAACCCAAAGGACTTTCACAAGCTGAAGTCAGCTGTTTATTATATGTTAATTTTACTTTCTGCTGAGGAAAAAGCTACTTTGAGTTTAAGTTTCAAAATAAATTGACTTTCTCTAAGAAACTGTGTACTGCGTGCTGGCTGCGATTCCCCCTCAATATTACAAGTTATAAAGTTAAGGTGGGACAAACCCAACTGAATGTTTTCAGTCGGGCTTGTTGTGCCGGTAGGACCTTTCTAGAGTACTGCACAGGAAATTTTAGAAGAGGTAGAAAGGAGGTTCTCTCCTGTGACTGCATGGTGTATTGATTGATACAGATGCTAATACTGCTTGTACTAGCAGCCATTCTTGGTTTGCAGCAGCACACACCCATCAAAGGCCTTAAATGCAAAAGATAGGACTAATAGTGTGTTACCAATAACAATCACCAAACTGAGCTTTCAGATTATACTTCTATACAAGTACATCACAAGTCTTTAAATAAACAAATAAAAAAAAAAAAATGTGTAAAATTGTATCAGCACCTTTATTCAAATAAAGATATAATGCACAATTTAGCAGAGAATGATTGTTCCCAAAGCATTTTGTCATGTCCCAACTTTCTCAAGGGTGATGGAGTGCTTTTCCCCCCCTCCTCCTAGGACTTTATTTGTGTGCATTATTCATATCTACAAACTGCTTTAAACCAGTTAGTGACCCTTTTCACAACATCATCCATAATTAAGTTGGATTAAAAAAAAAAAAAGTCTACAAAACCTGGTATGTCCAGGAACTCTCCCACCTAGGTATTAATCTACACCTCCCAGTGATTTACACTTTCCTTCTCCTTTAAAGCAAATATCTGATGGTTGCAATGGGTTAGTAGTCTTATGGGGAAGGGTTGCAAAGAGAAAAACAATTTGCACAAGTAAGTAAGTAATTAAAATTTGCAATTCACAATTTAATATTCTTCCTTAAACTGTTATTGCATTGCAAATTTTCATTGTGCACTTTTAAGAAGTGCTTCAAAGTGCCATAATCTTTTAGAGCAAACATAACTTATTACATTCACTGTGCACTGCCGCAAACAAAAATTTGCAAACCTTCTTCCACTGTTGGAAGAGGTCATTAAACAGTTTTAGTGTTTGTAAAACCTATGCTAAATTTACACAACGGAAAATCTGCAAAGGAATAACTTTTCGCTTTGCAGCTATTTTTCCATTACCAACTTTTATTACATTCATTAGAACAAAGTAAGCACCCTCTGTTGGGTAATATGCTAAAGTTGGAAAGTTTGCACCAAATCTAAAATTCCATACAAATCTTTAAACAGGCAAGTGTTACCAGCTTATTTGTTGTTATGGATTACAAGGCTATAACAAATACATAAAAACACAGATGTTGTAAGACAACACAACAAGATAACACAAGTTAAATATTACAAATATTTTTATATAATATACAACTGCGTTATGTCAAGCCTGTTTTATTAGCTTTGTTCCTTGGAAACAAATATATTGTTCATCAAAAAAATTATTGCATATCTATAGTAAATTTAGAAGGAAAATCCAGGAGGATTCAAAGTGAATATCATTACAAATATTTCCTGCTCCAGTTTGTTGCTTGTGGCTAGTGAATAACTTTTTTATGAGTTTATCTGACAATAATAATAAGTTTGCTAGGGTAGCACTTTCAGATCAACTGCATCAATAAAATCCTAGCTAGTTTCACATATAAACAATAACTCTTGTGTTGTTTTGCATTTGTACCAAAGAATTTCTTTTTTTATTGTTTTTCAATTTATATCACATTTGGGAAATATTTGCAGCTACTGGTAAAAATAAAACTGAAAAATAAGTGTTTTGTCGTTATAATGAATGTAAAAATATTGTTTAAGCAATAGATCTCTGACCAAATATTTCTAATGCGGTAGCATGATCATACTTCATACATACATCTTTAAAAATTGTATTTGGGAAAGATATTGTGACAAGTGCAATTAGTCCCCTAGACATATTTTTGACAGATACATAAGTTGTTTTTGTTGTGCGTTTTTTTTTGTGCTGAAGCAAAAAATATGCCTTGCAGGTGCTTTTCATACTTGTGCTATGATGGAAAAATTATGTTGCTCTTTTGTGGAGATGCACAGTAAAAGATCCTTTGCTGACATTTCTACTTTGACTTGCTCAAGGTATTAGCTAATTCTAATTTGCAGGGTTCTATATTTTGATCCCTACCCTTTCACATAGGTCATAGGTCACCTTTCATTGGACACTTGCAACAAATTATTGTTTTGTAAATGCTAATTAAATACCACATTAAGGGGGGTGATTTATCGAGTTTCGGATTTGAATTGCTAATATTAAAATCTTTTTGCACAAAAAACTCCAACGTCTGAACACTGAAAACTTGAATGTCAAAAATGGCATCGAAAAGCTGGCGTGTCCTAGGCAAAATTCAAGCCATTTTTTTAAATTTGAGATTTTTGAGTAAACTCACAAATTTACATTTATTAAGCCTATAAACTTGAAAAATTGGAGGTACTGTATTAGAGTTTTTTTCACAATCATGTGATTGGTGAAGTTTTCAATTTAATTAACTGTTCTTCATTTACTTTTGTTAAAGACACAAATGCAAACTTCATAACTGGAGAATAAGGTTACCTATTAAGTTGAAATTTTTACAAAAATGTGACTGAAACAGAATACCATAATTAAAAATTTTCAATTTCAAAATTGAAATTGGATCATTAAGTTAAGCTATGAGACCTATGAGTCCACAAGAGTAGATTTTGCAGATTAAATTTTTTTTTGTTTCAACTGATTATGCGCAGAATAAACCGACCATTTTCCTCCCCACAAAATTTTGTTTCGCAAAGATAGTTTGCTATAAATGACACTCACATGAAAAAAGCTTTTAATCTAAAAATTGGGAAAAAGAGAAAACACTGTTATTTAATATTTTATGCATACAACAGTATGATACAGTATAAGAAAACAAAATTAATTATAGAAGTAAATGCTTAAATGACAAGGATAATGCTCATTTAGTTTTAGTTTTTAAAGCACTGCACGAAAGCTGTTACAAAATAAAAAAAGCTAATTTTGTTAGGCAAAGTGCTTAGAGATGACTGTATAAAGACAATTAAAATGTGAATGTCTAGTTTAACAAGGTGTTTTGCTATTTATAACTAGGCACCTTGTGATTCTCATCTGTGGCTCGATTTGATCTCACATAAGCAGATGTTACACATACTTCTAGGCTTTTTAAACTCCTATACTTCATTTTTTGAGTTACCAGCAATATTCATAGCAAATCGGACTGATGGTTTAACAATGTTAATATATTTTTTTGTTTATGGATGTGCAGGACAAGTGTGATCTCCATAAAAAAGAACAAAAATGGTGATTTAAATGACAGTATTTAATTGAAATCCTAATAAATGTAATAAAGCTGATCTGTGTTAGAGGCTCTTCAACTTGTTATCAAAACTTTATTTTAATTGTTTTACTATATCCTAATGACCCCCCCAGAACTATATATATATATTTTTAAATCTCTGAAGAACCATGCTGAGAATGAAAAGAGTTGCTAATGTGAAACTGTATACTATATCCTGTGGAGGCTTCAATTTTTTATGGCAGATGAAATATATATTTCCAATTTCTTATATCTACTAGTACAACATTATCAGTGAAATTTCTCAATAGGATCATTTAATATTCATTTTTAATTTCTGCAGTTGCGCACAATATCTCCAGGGAGGTAGTTAAGTGATTCTTGCTTAGGCATCTTAATGAAAAATATTAAAGGGGGGGTATGAGATGATGATATATAATTCGTTCATATATTTCCCTTGGTATTTTATTATTTTGTTCTGGTTAAAAGCTGTTAAGATTTTTTCCCATAATATTGGCAATGCTTTACTGATGCTTTAATCCTTGTTAACAAAACACTTTTGTTATTCATTTTTCTATTAAGGTTGTAAAGGTTGTGTCAAGAAGTGAAATGCACTACAATTTATATAGCTTTTATTAGATATTTAATTTTTTTATTGCATGGTTTGATTAACCTACTGAGCTTAATATAGGTTTATATAGTCGATTTTGTTTTCTGCAGTGGTGAATTAAAAGATCTAAAGTATTAATCCATTTGAGCCCCTTTACAGTAAAATGGATAAAACATGTATGGAAAAATCCATGTGGATCACAGGAAGAGAAAGTGTCAATGTTGCCTAAAGGTGTTACTACCAGCCTCTCCTCTCAGAGTGACTGACACACTTGAAGCCAACTGCTCGTCTAAGGTAAAAATACAAATTATGCAAGGAAAAAGGCACACAATTACACAGTAAATATAGTGGATGCATAGAATTATTGAGTTGAAGCCTTATGACTGTCAGTTAGTTCAATAATGACTTAAAAGTCCACCTCCACCTTTTTACATAATTCAAAAAGTCTAGTGTTGTAATGTACAGGTTATTTTACATTTATTTATATACAGGTATTGGACCTATTATCCGGAATCATCGGGACCTGGGCCTTTCCGGATAACGGGTCTTTCCATAATTCGGATCTTCACACCTTTAGACTACTGGAAAATCATATAAACATTGAATAAACTTAATAGGCTGGTTCTGCTTCCAATAAGGATTAATTATATATTAGTTGTGATCAAGTACAAGCAACTGTTTTCTTACTACAGAGAAAAAGGAAATCATTTTTCAAATTTTGGATTATTTGATTATAATGGAGTCTATGGGAGACGGCCTTTCCGTAATTCGGAACTTTCTGGATAACGGGTTTCCAGATAATGGATCCCATACCTGTATTACATTGTAGAAACCCTTGTAGAAGCACACATTTTTTATTAGTTCAGACAGATTTAAAATAAGAGCTCTCATTTGAAAGTGGTCACCATACAGATACACATTCTTTATCCAGAAACCCATTATCCCGAATTACGGGACAGCCATCTCCCATAGATCCATTTATAATGAAATTAATTCCGATTTTTAAAAATGATTCCCCTTTTCTTAGTAATGATAAGCCAGAACCTTGTACTTGAGCCCAACTAAAATATAATTAATATTTACCAGAGGCAACAAAAAAGTAAAAAGTGCTTTAATTTACAGTAGTTGTCACTGCCTCATGATAAGGATTTCAGGAGTGGCCTTTTCTCTCTTAGATGAGCAAAAGAGGATTCATGCAGAATAATTTAATGTAGACTGTAGCAGGGAGTCATATAAATAAGGGAGGCCAGTTAAAAGTAAGTTGCAGTAGTATAGTAGTGATAGATGAGAGCATATATAAGCATCTTAGATGTTTATGCAGAAATGCAGTTGTACAAGAACTGAAGAGTAGGATGACAAGCCTGTGTCATCACAAATACAATGAAAATGGGAAAACTGTACTTTTTTTTTTAAAGTTTCTTTGTTTAAATGTCTAGCAAAAAGCTAGGATAAGGCATGGTTTATAGCCACGGGTATGCCATGATTCACAACAGTCATGGCCTGCTGCATGTGATCATTTATACAATTCTTCTGAAATACATTAGATGCAATAAAACCTTTAGTTTTAACTTAACCTGTATTAACCTGCTGCTGCTTTATAACTTGCTCAAGTTAGTTAAAAATAGCTTATTAAAGATTTGCATTCTTAGTCACTAGAGTTGAGTTCAGATTTACTCATCCAATATTATGTAATTTTTTTGTCTGTAACTTGTCCAAGATGCTATACTATGCGGTAATACACCACTAATATATCACAGATACTTGCTGAAATAATAATGCGTAAAAGAGGAATTATTGCTATTTCCACTTTTAAAATTTAGTGGAGCCTGTATTACCTTCATCATGTAAGCAACATGCAGAAACTAGCCATATGATAAATGTATCTATATGCATATAGAAAATAAAATCTACACAAGTCTAGTTTGATTCTATTACTTTCTTCTACCAGATATATTAGTCAATTCTAATCTGGTATTACAGTGTATAATAAAAAATATAAAATTTGAATTTTTACCATCATAGCAGAGTACTAAGAGAGAAGGAAATTATTTTAGAAAACATTTCTTTGGAAGAAAGATGTTTCAGAAGGAAATGTTAATGTCTTACAGGATATTTAGTGGAGTCTGCCTTTTGATTAATGGGATGCTAGAGAACATACAAGGTCTCAGAAAATCAGATGTAAACTTTAACCTTCCTTTGTAGCTAAGCTTCATCTATCAATTTCTTTTTTTTCAAATGTAAAAATTCCGCAGGAGATATTCTCAATACCTTTCAGATGATATTCCGATACAAGAGATATGTCATATCATATGAGCTCAGGCCTTAAATGTATTGATAACAGAAGCAACAGCTATTCCCTGTGGGTGTGATACATGTGTATCTTAGCTTATAACATCAAAATAAAAATAAAGTGATTATGCTGACCATTTTATCCTTTTGTCAGAGAGAAAAATGTAAACTCAATGTTTTCACCTTGCTCCAACAAGTAATTATTTCTACACAAAGCATGTCAGTCTCAGATTCTCAGATAAGAATTTATATTAATTTATATGTTTAGAAACAAGAACCACACTGTTCAATATATGTAAACATTTTCTTGCTAATTTTTAATTTCACAGATACCAAACACTCACTAGATTTACCCATTTAATGTAATTTATTAATGAACAATTTATACATATATAAACATAAAGGGCAAGCCAGGGCAATGTAGAAGGAAGTAGCAAGAAGATATAAGATATACAGAATGTAGACACAGGAGAGTAACAGAATGGAGGAGATGAGCAAATACCATCCAAAATGAGGTACAGAAGAATGTTAACAGCTGAGTAAAGTTGAGGTTCAGGGGGTGAACACCAAAAAGGGAAAAAGTGTAAAGGTTATGGCCTCCCTGATTTAAGACATGGTCCTGTTTTAAGATTGAAATTTGTTATATCAGCCAGAGAAAAAAAGAAAAAACCTGTAATAGTGAGAAGGAAAAATTGCAAAGACTACTACAGATCTATTCCATGAGGATTGCATAATAGACTTATAGCATTATCTTAACACCACAGAGATATCCATTTAGCAAATATAACACTGTATCTCATAGTTCAAACCCGTATAGCAAAATTACAATATAAGCAGAAATGCAATGCTCTAATTTATGAAGGTGAAATGTATTGTGAGTTTCAATAAATATAAACATATATTGCATTAAAGCTAAATAAATGTATAAGAAGTTCAATGCCCAGGTTTTTTGAGGTATTGAGTTTCTTTAGTAAAAATGTTTTGTGAGGGGAAGCTCTAAAAACTTAAGTGTTCATATATATATTGTTAACTACAGCTTATTTATAGAATACTTGCCCCATATCACCATGTTTTTAGCCACAATTTAATCTTTTTTTCCAGAATTCAACCCTAACCACACCCTCTACCATCTGCCATAAATCTTTGTCCTCTATATTTGATTGAGAACTTAATAGCATGCACTTGCACACAAGTTGTTGCTAATCTTACATATACTCTATTTACTAATGGTTGGTAAACTGCACATTCTTCTGACATCTTAAGGGAAGTAAAAGGGTGGGGCATGGTGACCCACCTTACTTGTTGGCTATTTAGTAGGAAAAAGAGCATGTATGGGCTTAGTGACATGAAAGCCATGTGCTTATTGCCAGGGCTGGATTTACATAGAGGGCACCCCTAGGCCCGCAGTCGTTCGTCGCCCCGATCCCTCTCTTTTAATTCGCTCAGATTTTCATCATTGGGACCAGAGCAATGGGGATTGGTGCATGGAAGATTTTAAAATCTATTGTATATCCTGCTCATTCCCAGTGTTTCTGAACCATGTGGGTGTGGTTGAGCAGCATGCCGCCCCCTAAAATCCTGCTACCCTAGCCTTGGTGGCCTCTCCACAAATCCAGGCCTGCTTATTGCTTCTAAGGCATTAAGTACAGGACTCCATTGTAAAGTGTCAAGCACAAGTTGGCACACATGCTTAAGTTTATTGTATATTAATTGGTTCAGTTCTGCAGCTATTATTGCACCCAGTGCTGTGCTTTCTTTTTCTCTCTTTCTTTCTTTCTTTCTTTCTTTCTTTCTTTCTTTCTTTCTTTCTTTCTTTCTCTCTTTTTCTTTTTTTGTTTTTCTTTCTCTTTCTTTCTTTCTTTCTTTCTTTCTTTCTTTCTTTCTTTCTTTCTTTCTTTCTTTCTTTCTTTCTTTCTTTCTTTCTTTCTTTCTTTCTTTCTTTCTTTCTTTCTTTCTTTCTATAGTCTTGCAGAATGTTACTACTAGCCTCCATATAATAAAAGGTTCTCAGTTTGCCTATATGCAGTTATCCATAACAACCAATAAAATGTTTGCTTTAAAACATTGACCTGTAAATGATTCCTGCTAATTGGTTGGTATAGGTGATGAAACCAGTAGCAACGTTTTATTAAATGTGCCCTTAGGCCTTTTTTTTTTTTTATTAAATTTAACCTTAGGCCTTTTAATTTGTGTTGGTTTCTGCTGGTCCGTTTTGGGAGGTTGCATGTCTTAGAGCTGAACTACACGTCTCCCATGTAGTTTAGCTCCAAGACATTTTGTAGGATGGTGTCAGATCAACAGAACACATATTTTGAGTTGGATGTAGTTGCATGAGTCAAAAGAAAGATATGATCTTAAAACTACATGAAAATGTTGCCATCTGACATGACAAAGGAATTTGCATCCTACAAGATAAAATCTAATGTAGTATGAAAGACTTTTCCTTCACATTGAGATACTTTTAATAAATGCATGAACTAAACACACCATCAAACGTTATCCAATCCAATTTCCATTAGAGCAGGAGGATAAGATTTTGTAGGGTTCTTGAATGACAAGATTTTGTGGGTCAGTTCAATCTGTCACAAAGGAGAAAAATAATCCCATTGGCGCAGAAATCTGTAGACTCAGCAATAGAAACTTGGGGTTTGGGCCCCAAAACTATAGCCAGAGGGAGCAGATTACACCATTTACAATAAATAAAAATGAGCAGACACTCAATGATTTCAATGTTGACAGGTTCTATTAAAATAATGAGCTGAATTTTATTAAGTTTACATGTCCATAAATAAAAAGCCTTACGCGTTTCTTGCTATGAGCACTTAAACATGGGCATGACATAATTGAGTGACTACTCACTGTAATATGCAATCTGATCAGCTAACTTGTAGCTTACACCTTACTTCTAATTACTTCATTAGTAGACTATTGGAGAGGTGTCGTGATAGAGTAGCGTCTTCTCATTTCCGATTGTCTTATTTTTTTTTTAAATTTAAAATTAGGATTGCATTTTACAGTAGCACAAATGCATTCAGAAAAATATAGTGACAGTCACAGCACGACCAGCAGAGTGAAACATAATATTAAGCATCATAGTAATATTCTTGATATATTATGACCATACTTCATAAGGCATAACAAGAAGCAAGTCATGTGAGCCCCGGATAGCAGCAACAGGCTTGGAGGAGGGGCGGCCATGACGCTGCGCAACTGGATGGGAAGGTTGGGTCACAGCTGAGCAACAGCTATCTGATTGGTGGCGGATCCGGAGTGGGCGGAGCCAAGGGTCGCCATTCCGGAGGAGTCTGAAGAGAGGTCAGCCATTTTAAAGAAGACAGCGGAGGGAGCAGTTCGTTTTCGGCATGGCTGATCTTGAGGCGTTGATCGAAAAACTGAGGGCTGAGGCACAGAAGAGGGGCGGTGAGTGGCTGCGGAGGCTCATACCAGAGGGGGAACCCGAAGCAGCACAGGCAGTTCCCAGGAGGTCGAGGAGAGCCCGGGCCCCAACCAGGAGAAGTCCGTCGCCGGTGGGAAGGAAGAGGGGTGCAGCAGCCACGAGTCCAAGTGGTGTTAATTCGAGTGGCCACAGTTCCATGGAGGTGGACCGGAGCAGCGGCGGTGAAGGCAGACGGCGTCGCTCAGCATCCCCGCAGCCCAGCACTTCGGCGGCAGCTACACAGAGCAGGGCAGGAAGGAGCCGGCGCGAGTCTGCAAGGAGGAGCGGAGTGCAGGCAGATGGCGGCAGCACAGCAAGCCAGTCGGGCGCGGCACGTCGGCAGGAAGGGGATGAAGCAGGCGGCCTAAGCGGAGGGCAGCGACAGGCCCAGGCAAGTGAAAGGGGGGTCATGACAGGGCCCAGCGCCATGACAGCGGGAATGACAAGGGGAATGACAGCGGGCCCAAACAGGGGGGGCAGCGCTCCGGGGCAATGGGGAATATGCGCCCAAGGGAAAGTGACATATGGCAGGGCACAGCTGACCAAGGGTTTGGGTCAGGCACCCCTGTAGGGGGTAACACTGGGGGGAGGGCAAGAGGGGATGCTTCTGAGAGGGGAACGGTCGTCAACAGGCTGGTGACGGGCCCACAGCAGGGGCAAGGCATGACGAGCGGGTCGGCAGTGGGCGGGGAAATGGCTGCTGATCATAGCGGCATGGCGCTCCCTCCACTTTTATCTTCACAGGTCCCAGGAGTCGAGAGCAGGGGATGCCAATCAGGAGCAGTTCAGGACAGCGGGACGTCAAGAAGTCAAGGGCCAGGTACTGACCACATAGTGCAATGTAATATTCCTTTAAACATGCAAATAGGGCAACTAGCTACGGTTGGGGTGAATCAGCAGAGGGATCAGCCAACAGAATCATTTATGGAGGCATTGAGGCAGTTATTCTCACAGTGGCAAAAAGGGCAAGGGAGTCAATTCCCAGGTAGGACAGAGGTTAATACACTGGGGGTTGGGGGGGAAGCTTCCACAGCGGTGCCACTGACTGCGGCGAATAGAGAGGTAGGTAATGCCCCAGGGGTGGGGAACGGGGGTTCAACGGTGGGTTCCGTTTCGGGAACACAGGGGGAAACCAATAGTGGGGATAATACGAAGGACAAGAAACTGCCTTTGTCTGATTCGGCAAAGAGCAACACTTATGTTTGTTTCGAAGGCCCCTTAGGAGCTCATTTAAAACCTGAGGTAAGGGAGAAGATTTGGAAACGGGAATATGTAGACATATTTACATTGCTGCCGCTGGAGCGTTTTGGGATAGATAGATACGAAAAAGGGAAGGAGCATAGAAAGGAGGAGGATGAGGAGAGGCGCAGGTTTCGCTTGATTCCCAGAACTTTTGGTAATTGGTTGCAGGCTTTTTCCATACTGGCGAGTGTGGTGGGGGAAAAACATTCGGAGCGATGCTCAGCGTTATTCTGTTATTTGGACAGAATATGGGAGGCACACAGGGTTTATGGGGGACTGGCATGGCTGCGTTACGACGAGCAATTTCGTCAGCGTATGGCTGTTCAGACAGATTTGAATTGGGACCACAGGGATATTGGGCTTTGGATGCGGCTGATGAATACTAAAGGTTATCAGGGGTATGGGGGGTCTAGCACTACCACAAACCAGCCCTTTCAGGGAGGTGCCGGCGGACTCAGTGTGGGTTCAGCCGGGGGACACAAAAAGGGAGTGTGCTGGCTGTTTAACGACAGCCAGTGTAAGTGGGGTTCATCATGTCGATTTCGGCATGAATGTTCGTGGTGCGCCGGGACTTTTTGTTTCAAAAAACCAAAAGGGGCTGCATCTAGAACAAGGGAAGGTTTTGGAAAAGGGAGTGACGCCAGTGATTCTCGAAGCGATGGTTCCATGGCTAAATAGATATCCTAAGAAGGATAAGGCCCAATTGTTGAGGGAAGGATTTCAATTCGGTTTTCGGATCCCAGGGAGAGAGGGGAGGACAATGGGGGTTTTGCATAGGAACTTGCGATCAGCGGTTGCTGACCCGAAATTGGTTAAAGAAAAATTACACAAGGAAGTGGTGTTGGGTAGGATGGCTGGCCCGTTTTCTGAGCCACCCCTACCAGGTTTGAGAGTTTCACCACTGGGACTGGTGCCTAAAAAAGAGCCAGGAAAGTTCAGGTTGATCCACCACTTATCCCACCCCAAAGGGGATTCCGTGAATGACGAGATTGATAGGGAGTTGGTCAGGGTATGTTACACATCGTTTGATGAGGCAGTAAGATTGGTTCGGGAAGCGGGAAGAGGGGCCTTGATGGCGAAGGCTGATGTCGAGTCTGCCTTTAGACTTTTACCGGTGCATCAGGAGTCACTGCATTTATTGGGATGTTTCTTTGGTGGGGGATATTACGTGGACAGGAGCTTACCAATGGGTTGTTCCATATCATGCTCTTACTTTGAGGCCTTCAGTACTTTTCTGGAATGGGTGGTGCGGCAGAAGGCGGGAGTGAATGGAATCATACATTATCTGGATGATTTCTTTTGCGTGGGCCCCAGCAATTCTGCTCTTTGCGGAATACTTTTGCAGACTTTGTGCGAGGTTACAACCGAATTTGGGGTGCCGCTAGCAAAGGACAAGACTGAAGGCCCAACCACGTGTTTAAAATTCTTGGGGATAGAGATAGACACCATACAGCAAGAGTGTAGGATTCCACAGGACAAGATACGGCTTTTAGAGGAGGAAGTGAGATATGCTAGGGCGGCAAAAAAGGTGACGCTTAGACAAGTGCAGTCCTTGTTGGGAAAGTTAAATTTTACATGCAGAATCATTCCCATGGGCAGGGTGTTCTCAAGGGGTCTGTCTATGGCGACAGCAGGGGTTCAGCAGCCCCATCACTTTATTCGGCTAACTAAAGAACATAAAGCAGATTTGGGGGTTTGGCAAACATTCTTACAGGATTACAACGGGAGGGCTTACTGGTTATCGGAACCTGAATCTAACACGGAGTTGGAGTTGTTTACAGACGCGTCTGGATCACTGGGCTTTGGGGCCTACTTCAAGGGGGCATGGTGCGCTGGATCTTGGCCTGAGAGCTGGGCGCTGGCAGGGTTGACGGCAAACTTAACGCTGCTAGAGTTGTTTCCAATAGTAGTGGCAGTGGAGGTGTGGGTCAGCAATTGGCCAATAATTTCGTAATTTTTCACTCTGACAATATGTCAACAGTAATGGCATTAAACAATTTGACATCGGGGTCACGGCCAGTCTTGGGGCTTTTGAGGCATTTGGTTTTACGCTGTCTGCAATTAAATATCGTGTTCAGAGCTAAACATGTCCCTGGCTGTGTCAATAACATTGCTGATGCGCTCTCTCGTTTTCAGTGGGACAAGTTTCGCAAGCTGGTGCCAGGAGCGGACATCCAAGGGACACGTTGCCCGGATCTGGTCTGGAAACTCGTGTAAGAGGTATGCTGGACTGGGTGGAACGGTCAGTGGTCCCGTCTACATGGGCGAGATATAAAAAATATTGGGAGGAATGGTTCAGTCTGGATGTAGAATTTGGGATAGCGGGGGACGATTCTGAGAGAATTGGGCGGCTAGTGTGGGTATTAGCTAATGCCTTTGAGGGAAGGACCTCGGGGGCGGGGATTGACAAAAAAATGGCAGCACTAGCATTTTTGTTTAAGTTAATGGGGTGGAGGGACGTCACTAAAGAGTTCATAGTGCGCCAAGCTATAAAGGTTACAAAAGGGGAAAAGGCACGGTGGACCAGAGACGCCCTATAACTCTTCAGATTTTAGAGGGGCTGTTGGGGGTCTTGCCTCAAGTGGTCAGGTCCGCCTTCGAGTCGGTTTTGTTTCGGGTGGCGTTTTCGTGGGCATTTTTTGGGGCGTTCAGAATAGGGGAGCTGGTTAGTTCAAATACAGCGGCAGATGGAGGGGTGAGGCTTGAGGACGTGTGGGCACACCCTCAGGGGTTAACAATTCTAGTTCGGGATACGAAAACAGACAAGTCAGGGGGGAAGGGATTGAAAGTGCAGCTGTTCGAAGCGCAGGGTTGTAATACCTGCCCGATAAGGTGTTACAGGGAATATATAGCAGTGAGACCACTGAAAATGGGGTCATTTTTGATACACAATGATGGGTCGTGTTTATCCCGTTTTCAATTTGTAGCGGTGTTTAAGAAGGCTATGACAGTATTGGGCTTGGCGGTAAAAGATTATGGGAGCCATTCATTTAGAATTGGAGCAGCAACCGAGGCGGCCCGATGGGGGCTAGGAGAGGAGATGATACGTAAAATAGGGAGATGGGAATCGAACAGGTTCAAGTCTTACGTGAGGCCTGGGAGAATCGAAATTTAGATGAATTAATAGAGAAAAAGGGGGGGGGCTAAGTCATTAATGTTTCCTTTGTTTGCAGGTAACGTTCGCTGTATAATTTGGATGGTAGGACATTCATTCATTTCGCGAGCACAGGAGCGGTCAAAGGTGCGACCCAATGGGCAACAATTAGGCTTCCTGGAGGAGCAGGCAACGGTGAGGTGGCTGGGGGTTGGGGGACTTTGCTGGAGGAGGTAGTCCCGATGATAATACAGGAAGCAAAACGGGTAGGGCCGCCCAATATAATTTTAGTGCATGCCGGGGGCAACGACTTGGCAAGATGTCCCATGAAACAGCTCACAAAGAATATTAAGAGAGATTTTGTCAGGCTGTGGACAATATTTCCGGGGGTTTGTTTGTTATGGTCAGAGATTTTGCCGAGAAAAAAGTGGCGGGGGCACGGTCACATGGGGCGGTTGATAATGCGCGATACAAATAAACAAGGCTGTTTCTAAGTTTGTCCAGGGACAGGGAGGTGTAGCGATTAGGCACAGGGAATTTGACAACCCGGGTGAATTCTGTAGTGGAAGATGGAGTTCACTTGAATGAACTGGGCATGGATCTATTTAATTTTAACCTGCGCGATTCCCTGGGATTTGCTTGGAGGGTGTGGAGGGGCATGCAGCATTGAAGGCATACAACACTGCATGCGGTGGCGGGGCCCCTTGTCAGTCTGCCAGGGGGGTGAGAGTGGGTGCCACCAGGAGTCAGAGTTTTTTGGATAATGGTTTAACCCCTAAAGGTGGGTGGCCAGAGCTGGTGGAGTGGTGGCAACCTATTACAGGAGACGAATTGGGGAGTTTGGGGGAGTTAGCGATCAAGAGCATTTGAAGTCAGAGTTAATGGGCGGCTGCTTTTTCTCTGAGCCAATGGGTCGCGGCTAGAGGACGTCAAGGGCCAGTGTGCTGAAGGGCAGGCTGACTGGGGGGCTCTGTTTTCACTATATAGGAAGTTGTTAAAGGGGTTTATGTAACGTTATTAAATGTTACATGGTCATGCTTACATATGGAGTTAGTTATGAACATGGTTATAGAATTAATTGTAAACAATAAAGCTGTGGCCAGTATTATTCCAAATTCTTCTGTGTCGAGTGTGTTTTATTGTAGTCAACAGGAGGTGAAGGTAGGTGATGCAAGGGTCATGTGAGCCCCGGATAGCAGCAACAGGCTTGGAGGAGGGGCGGCCATGACGCTGCGCAACTGGATGGGAAGGTTGGGTCACAGCTGAGCAACAGCTATCTGATTGGTGGCGGATCCGGAGTGGGCGGAGCCAAGGGTCGCCATTCCGGAGGAGTCTGAAGAGAGGTCAGCCATTTTAAAGAAGACAGCGGAGGGAGCAGTTCCCACCCACCCGCCCTACGAATGGCTTATTGGAGTTCAGGCAATCTGCTAGTTGTCACTTCGGTGGCCAAAGTAGTAAGTGGTCAGGTTTCGGTTTTGGAACAGTCAATAGGTATGGACTTACGGGAGTTATCGTCACAGCTGGGGGGGGCGGGGCCCCTTGTCAGTCTGCCAGGGGGGTGAGAGTGGGTGCCACCAGGAGTCAGAGTTTTTTGGATAATGGTTTAACCCCTAAAGGTGGGTGGCCAGAGCTGGTGGAGTGGTGGCAACCTATTACAGGAGACGAATTGGGGAGTTTGGGGGAGTTAGCGATCAAGAGCATTTGAAGTCAGAGTTAATGGGCGGCTGCTTTTTCTCTGAGCCAATGGGTCGCGGCTAGAGGACGTCAAGGGCCAGTGTGCTGAAGGGCAGGCTGACTGGGGGGCTCTGTTTTCACTATATAGGAAGTTGTTAAAGGGGTTTATGTAACGTTATTAAATGTTACATGGTCATGCTTACATATGGAGTTAGTTATGAACATGGTTATAGAATTAATTGTAAACAATAAAGCTGTGGCCAGTATTATTCCAAATTCTTCTGTGTCGAGTGTGTTTTATTGTAGTCAACAGGAGGTGAAGGTAGGTGATGCAAGGGTCATGGGATTACGTAGTTAAGAAAAACCTTGCATGTATGGTATTACATTTTATAAACCCAAAAAGGCACACACTAAGAAAGCAATGTATTTTTCTATAACAGATGCAAACTCCTACAGATCATTCAATTTAGGGAGATTATTTTTTAAAAGTCACTGGAAATGGAATGGATGATTTAAAAAGTATAATTATGTATAATAAGGTAAGGCTGAATGAAAATGGACATATTATTGTGAAACTAAATTTTTAGTTCTCTAGAAAAGTAAGAGCAAAGAAATAGTAACAGACATTAGTTATAACTACTGATAGGTGAATATGTCCCATTTCGCTTCACCATGAATTTCATGAATTTCCCAGCGGCGTCAACATTTTTTTGACACCGGCGAATTTTTGCGACAAATTCTCTAATATATTTGCAGGTGGCGAACCGTGCAAATTTGCTTCAAATTCGAACCTGGAGAATAAATTCACCCATCACTAGTTATAACTAGATTCAGCAAAAAATGAGTTATTAAGCATAACTGTATGATATTCTCTGAATACTGAATGTGAATTATCTTTTGTTTCTTAATTTTATTTTAAGAGAGTTTTATCTGGTGTACAAATTACTTCTCAGGAAATATTCAGATTCACGTGTCTAAGCTAAAAAGATTGTCTACTGCCACATTGTTCTACTGCTGTACTGGAGCTCAGTCTCCTACAATATGTAAAATCTGCTGGTGCTGAATTTTTTAATACAATAACAAAACTATTTAGTGACCAGGAATCCTTGCTCCCTAGAACACAGTCAGCAACTCACAGAACAACTTTGTTGTTTCCAGCAGCAAAAAAAATTAGGTTAAGGAATGCACAAATATACAATTAAATACATAACTCCACAAAAAGGTAATGATAGATTTATTAAATAACCGCTATAGTTTCATGTGAAGAAATAGCCTAACTGTAAGAACCCTGCTATATTCATCCACTGGAACATTTAGATGCTAACCATACAATATATATATGAATAGATGATTAAAAAATTGTATAAAAAATACAGTTGGAAAATGGGACTTGTCACACACAAATGGAGCAGCATCCCCACCAACGCAACAACAAATATTTTTGAGATCACAAGATAGTGAACAATTCCGTTCTTGAAAAGAATTGCCTGAGACTGGGCACGAGAAAATGTGTTGATCAATGTTTAGTGTACTATCAGCAACTTTGGTCAGTTATTAGAATTTTCATAACAATGTGTCAGCACTATTGTGCTCCCCAAAACCCCTTGTATAGAACAAGTTTCAGGACACCTCATGATGCAACTGTTCCTTATTGAACAACAACAAAGCTCTAAATTTTACCTCCAAACACCTCAACAACACTTCCTACTACCGGGCACAAGCACGTTGTTTTCAGATTAATAATTACAATTAATAAATACCATTAATGGAGAAATCCCCACTGGAATGCTAGTATGAACTAATATTCTGATACTAATACCCAGAGCTAACTAAATAAATATAATATAATAGTGGGCAATGAAACAAAAAGATGCATTTGAAGGACCTCCAAAAACAAATATATCTATGTCAATGCCACAAACTGTTTCCACAGTTTAACTTACAATAAAATATTTTTTAATTAAAATAATGTAATTCTGCATTAAAATGTTGGCTTGTTTGTCTCCATTCTGTTGCAATTGGAGGAAGAAAACCATAGAAATTGCATAAAATGGTGCAAATTCTATTATTCTGTAACATGCACTAAGAAAGCAAAGAACATCTTACTAAACCCTTTTGTCAACCTTGTG
This sequence comes from Xenopus laevis, assembly GCF_017654675.1. Classification (NCBI taxonomy): domain Eukaryota; kingdom Metazoa; phylum Chordata; class Amphibia; order Anura; family Pipidae; genus Xenopus; species Xenopus laevis. Next base: position 37,758,820 of record NC_054378.1, on the reverse strand, counting down.
GGTAAATATGAAAATCTAATCTTTTTTTGATTTTGTGTGGGTAATATAAAAGGTTCCAGTCCAGTCTATGATAATTGATTACTGATTCGGGAAACATACTATCTTCATGGAGTTTTCAGTGGATTATGAGCCATATTTCTATTCTGTTCCAATAAATCAGTCAAAGTCAAAGATGTTTTCATGTTTGTTATTAGACCGTCTCTGCATTACAACTCAATTCTTTTTTTTTTTCCATGGGTCAATAGTTATTTGGTGTGATGGGAAAGGTTTGGAGCTTCACACACTATCTCATGCTCTAAGACAAAGAACTCTCATCAGTCATGCTACTTTTTTCATTTGCCAATATAATTTTCTGTCAAACTCTTCTTTTGCATACTTGCTTCTGTCTTATAATTTACTAACGCTTATTGACTAGAGAATACAGTGTTGTTTTATGAGCAAGATTGTTATTATTTACTATTTTGCTAAATTCAACCAACAGTGCACTAATTAAAATTGCTATAAATATTCCACAATCCTGTTCCCCAAAATGAAAACTATGAAAATAAAAATTAGAGTTAAAATAAAAATTTTCAGTTTTAAAAAATTGCAACCACAACCTTATTTCGGAACATATTATGCTGACACTTCCAAGCCTTGCTTTTCAATCATCACAAGTGTTCAGTACAATATATCATCATATGCATTATTTTATGCTTGCTTGTTAAATGCAATTTATTATTTATTTGACTAATTCTATTAGGATGGCTTGTTCTGCTTTTATTTTATAAATCATATTTGTTTAGTGTCCACATGCTGATAATACCCATCCTAAATTAAAACATTCAATTATTTATGAATGATCTGTTTGCGAGTTTGAGAATATGTTTTGTGTACTTCTAAAGGACATTTCCCCAGCATGACAAATATTGATTAGAGAAATAGGATTTCAAAATATTTATAACCAGCCTTTCCAGAATGACAGTGACCTTTAAATATGATTATACTGCAAGCTATGCTGATCTGGTGACTCTGTGCAAGTATAAAATGTCAAAAGTTTCAAGTATATGTGTTATGAAAAATTAACTCATCATATGTGTATAAATAGGAACTTAATAAGAGTACTTGCAACCATTTGACGATAGAATGCTGTCTGCCATTGTGTAAAAGTAATTCCGAAAAAACATAAACAATGCTTGAACTTATCAAAATAGCAAAGTGGCTCTGACCAGTTGCAGTAAATATTTGTTTGCCCCTCTTTCTGAATACAAAATAGCTCTATTATGTAAGTTTGCTATTTTTTCTTTTTTTATCTAAAATACATTGTGTTATTAAAAAAAACAACAGCTACTATTGTCTACTATGAATTCAAATATACTAAGTTCAGTAGAGGGCATTTCATTTATCCTAAATATTCTCATATCTCTGGACCAGATATAACCAACTGGAGACTCGCTAGCTAAATGGGTCTTTCCCTATGATTTTTATGATCTTCCCATCTCAATTCTAGGTTGCTCTTTGCCAGGTATGTACTAGGTTCCACTCAATCCTTCCTGCCTTTTGTTCATTTTGACAAAACAGATGCAATTGCATAACATAAATCACCAATTTGCTTCCACAATGATGCTAGAGTTCTGTACAAAAACAGTGCAGTGTGAGAAAAGAACAGTGATTTTGCTTGAAATTGCACTTTGCTCACTGCCCATTGTTAACCGAATCTGCTCTTCTTTTTTGTTACATCATAGATAATACAAATAATTTCACATATATTTCAAATAATTCCTTCCATGGATGGTATTGGGTACATGAAGAGTATTAGTTGCCACTAGTGGTAGTACTCATGTATAGGTGAACTAGTTCCCAGCTCTAAAAGGATTCTTACAATGGTGATTACTACATGCGTCTATGCTGAGCCTAACGCTCATTCCTTGAGCCAGCTATTTAAAAAACTTTTCTGGCACTAACTACACCTGCTATTACCTTTTGCTCTTCAACAAGTCACCCCCTCTAGCAAGTGTGGTCCAAATAAACTAGCTGAATTAATTCCTTCTGGGGACTGCATGTCATCTACAGCAAACCCAAATCAGGGGAGTGACTGGATTCCTATCTAGGTGTGCTCATCTGCCTATAACAGCCTCATTTGGCTTTGGGTCTGGCCCTCATCTATATGGGTGTCACCAGAACTTACCACACAAGAAACCAGTACTCCCACAGGGGTAAGCTACTGAGCCAAACATATACTTTGGCAAAAGAGCGGGTAAGAAGGGAGCTGAACGAAATCCAACAGGCTGGGTAATAACCAGAACTCACACAAGGGACAGGAACAGGAAGCCAGAATCAAGGACCAAGATCCAGAGCACCAATGATCATCAAGCTAGACTTGACCTATAATGGGCAGTTAATCAGTAAAGAACAAGGGCTTTTATAGCCAAACTAATGGCAAACAATAAGGGGCATATTTATCAAGGGTCAAATTTCGAATTGAAAAAACTTCAAAATTCGAATTCAAAAAGACTGACCGAAATTAAGTCAAAGTTTTTTTTTTGTCGAACAGGTCCATTTTTGATCGAATAGATTCGGCCGAATTTGAATTGTACGAATCAAAGGAATATCGCATTTTGAATTTGAAGTTTTTCCCCAAAAAAACTTAGATTTTTCAAAGACCCGCAAGTGACTCCAAATAGGTTCTAGGAAGTCCCCCATAAGCTAAAACAGCAATTTGGCAGGTTTTAGATGGCGAATGGTCACATAGATAAAATAAATCTTTAAAGAGGCAGTACACAAGGTAAATTAGATGGAATATGGCACTACATTACATTTTTCCAGACTGGTACATTTCATTTCTAAAAGAAACACTGACTGTAAGGGAAAAAAAAGGTTTTTGGATCTACTTTGGATCTACTTGTGGAGCCTAACATATTGGCATCCCCATCCCAGTAAATTGGCCTTTCCTTGTCTTTTTAAAGCTGTCTGCAGAAAGAGACAGGTAATTGTCAGACATTTTTTCATCTTTGACATTCTTGCAAGTATTGTGATTCAAACCTTGCCACTGTTGATTAATATCATTAATATAAGAAGATTTATTCATAATTGACTTGTAAATTGCTAGCAATAAAATGCATACAATTTCAACTGTGTAAAAAATGAAATATTTCCTTGATATTTAAGAGGCAGATTTTAATATGTCACATATTCATTTATGGAAGAAGGTAGAGCTGCAAATCATTGACACTTAGGGGCAGATTTACTAAGGGTCGAATATCGAGGGTTAATTAACCCTCGATATTCGACCAGGAACTAAAATCGTTCGACTTCGAATATCGAAGTCGAACGATTTAGCGCAAATCCTGCGATCGAACGATCGAAGGATTATTCGTTCGATCGAACGATTAAATCCTTCGAATCGAACGATTCGAAGGATTTTAATCCAACGATCGAAGGAATATCCTTCGATCAAAAAAACGCAGGCAAGCCTATGGGGACCTTCCCCATAGGCTAACATTGAGTTCGGTAGCTTTTAGCTGCCGAACTAGGGGGTCGAAGTTTTTCTTAAAGAGATAGTACTTCGATTATCGAATGGTCGAATAGTCGAACGATTTTTAGTTCGAATCGTTCGATTCGAAGTCGAAGTAGTAGTCGAAGGTCGAACTAGCCCATTCGATGGTCGAAGTAGCCAAAAAAACACTTCGAAATTCGAAGTTTTTTTAATTCGAATCCTTCACTCGAGCTTTGTAAATGTGCCCCTTAGTAGTCACTCTGGGAGGAAAAAGTGGTGGAAATATTTATAGATACTGTATAACACAGTGGTATTTACTTGGCTAGTTTTTATACATTATAACATAATATTTCATTGTGTTTTTGTCTAAAAGAGCAATATATATTGAGGGAATAAAATAAAAGGTTTTAACATACTTAAAATAAGAACAGGAAATGTTTGCAATGTACTATTTTTCAATAGTGAGTTAGCTGGACAACTAAAAAATACTTGAGGATGGTGAAATATTTTTAGGGGCAGATTCATCAATAGTCAAAGTGAATTCGAGGGAATTTTCGATGTAAAAAAAATTTGAAATTCAAAGTAATTTTTTGGATACTTCGCCCGTCGAATAGGATACTACGACTTCGACTCGAAGTAAAATCATTAGAATATTCGACCATTTGATAATCAAAGTACTGTCTCTAAAAAAACTTTGACTTCAATACTTCGCCAAATTGAACCTGCCGAAGTGCTATGTTAGCCTATGGGGACCTTCTAGAGCATTTATCAAAGTTTTTGGAAGTCAAAGTAAAATCGTTCGATCGATCGCTGAAATCCTTTGAATTGTTTGATTCGAAGGATTTAATCGTTCGATCGAACGATTTTACTTCGACTGCAAATAGCCAAATTCGATGTAAAAAAACTTCGAATTCGATATTTGAAGTCGAAGTATTCCAATTCGATGGTCGAATTTCGAAGCTTTTTCTACTTCGAAATTAAACCCTTGATAAATCTGCCCCTTAGTGTCAAGTAACTTTTTCAGTAATAATTTTTGCATTAGCTATTGAGGTGCACCAAACTTGCAAACGAGCAGAATATTTATTTTATTGGGTATATTATTTAATGTTTTTTTTTATAAAATTCCATCTGTATGTCTCTTTATCATATCAAGCTTATTCAGTTGTAGGATTGTTTTAACCTGTGTTCTATTTATACTGTACTTTAACCACTACACCAGTGTTTTTGGTCAAGGATCAATTCAATAACCTTCTCTAAAACCATGAATAGTTAAAAGAGAGCTCCAAAATGCTTCAAGGGAAGGTTTTACTCTATGGCAAGACTGCATGTCAATCCAAAACAGCAAATTTAGATTTGCAAGGATGCAGGGAGAATGCAGGAAAATTTGGTAAAAAAAAAAAAGTGCAATATTGTTTATGCCCAAATATTTTGGACCACAGATCAAAAGAAAGAAACTTTCTTTACCAGCAATAGTAAGTGTGTTAGTACAAACATCTATGAAACCATAAATAATTGGCATCGAATTTCGAGATTATTTTAGTGTAATTCAAATAGTCTAAATTCTAATTTAATGTACCAGGAACTCATTTTCTGGGACTGCCTGACTATCCAGCCTACATGGAGGGAAATAGTCAATTTCCTAAGCGGGATCCTTTCTCGATGGATTCCACTGGACCTTGCTACAATTCTGTTGGGGAAATCTTTGGAAAATCTCCTTAAAAGTGGCCAAAGCTTAGTTAACCAGATATTCACAGCAATATAACTAGCCATTGCAAGCAAATTGAAAATTACAACTCTACCTACCCTAATGGAAATAATTAAAAAGGTAAATACCAATAAGATATTCGAACATGGCATTGCCACTCTCTATAATAAACTGGAACAATGCAAGGACATATGGAAGCTATGGGAGCTGCATTGTCCGACCGTGGGATTGTATGTAGATTGCTAACACCCACCTGCCAACTGCCCAAAAGAGCCAAACTGCAAAAAAGCGATTGTCTCTTAGGACATACAGTATAAACATTGTAGGAACAAGCATCCAATATACTGTATATGCATCTCAGTAATTTGTAATGTTTTACTCCTTTTTTTCGGTTTCTTTTGTTAATTGTTTATGTTTTAATTTGTATTCTGTTTCCTATTGTATTTATGTCTTTCTTATTTGATTTGGCTCCCTCATTATATTGTTTGCAGAACACTCACAAGGCAGTAACTTTTGTAACACTGATATTATGCAATGCTTAGTGTTTTATTCACAATGTTAATTGCCTTTTATAAAAAAAAACTCTTTACGTGGATTAGATTTGTTGTATTTCAAAACATCCTTTACTTTGCTTTCACACAGACTTAGTCTGTGCTCTGTTTATTACATAAAGATAATTTGGCTTGTGCACATCTATAAAGATATTTGTAATCTCATAACTGACATAACGATATAGAGAATGATTTAGTCTTGTTTAGAAAAATCTCTCTCTTTCCCCAGATGTTCAAAATAACTTCTGGCATGGTAATATAGTCTAAAACATATGGAACATTATTTATATACTATATACCGGAGAATATATCAAATCTCTATTCTTATTGTAGAAGAAAATGGTGCTGCTTGAGCCAAAAGAATGCTAATAGTAAAAATTCACTCTCTTTACAAGGTCATAAAGCACAGTGTAATTCTGCCTCAAACTAATTATATACTCTTCCCATGTATTACTAGTTCACTTTATAAAACAAAATTACAAAACCTTCCTGAGCATGAAGCCAACACACACTCTACAGATTTAAATTAACCTAATCCAGAAGGAATTGGATAGATACGTTACTTACTACTATAAGTAATACATTTGGACCATAAAAAATAAGCCAGTGAGGTGTTTTAACTAAGTGAGGTGTTTTAACTAAATTCATCCTCTTGATTAAACAATTAACACTTTTAATTAAATGACTATATTTATTGATTTTATCAAATATTTATTAAAAATATAATTTGATTATGCTAACTTGCCATTTAATAGCAAATCCAATCATTTCCACTATTTGTATTGATACTTAAGGCTTTGAATTATAAGGGGCACATTTACTTAGCTCAAGTGAAGGAATAGAATAAAAAATACTTTGAATTTCGAAAGTTTTTTTGGCTACTTCGACCTTCGACTACGACTTTGAATCAAATGATTCGAACTAAAAATCGTTCGACTATTCAACCATTCGATAGTCTAAGTACGATCTCTTTAAAAAAACTTCGACTAGCTACTTTGCCAGCTAAAACCTACCGAGCACCAATGTTAGCCTATGGGGACCTTCTGCATGACTGTGGTCACACTCCCAAAATTTTTATATTTTTTTCAAAGCACCCCACAGCCTCTGCCCCCACAGATACTTAAGAAAATTAACCGTTTACAATTCACCAGCGTCAAAATGGGCACAGACGTCAAAGTTGATGCTGGCGCCCATTAAAGTCAAAGGGCGTCTGCTTATTGTCAGCATCTAAATTGGCACCAGCGTCAAAAGCATCGACGGCAATGAACATTTTCCGACAACGGCGAATTTTCATTGCAAAACGGCCAAATTTGTCGCAAATTCACGCCTGGGAAATACCTTCGCCCATCACTACTGAATAGTT